>NC_143047.1:39402500-39500000 GCF_057628025.1 Oncorhynchus mykiss
CTGGCTGGGTTGCCAGATTGACAAAAGGACTGGAAAGACTACTGTCATGGTGGACTCAGATGGTGATGGGAGAACCAGATTGAGAAGGGTCCATGTGGGGTCCATGAGCAGAAGGGACTATCGGGGTCTTGGATGATCTTCATATGTCTTTTAAAGAGAGAGTAATGCCAGTGTAAGTGTGTGTTATACCACTGTGTAACTGTTCAGTTTATGGTTGGAGTTTAGGACTTGGGTTGTGGCTCAGTATAGTGTTGTGTCAATCAAATAGGTGGTAGACATGTCTTAGGGCCCCAGTTAAAAAGAGAGTTTGGGAAGCCCAGTTGTTGAGTCTACCTGTTGTCCTTTGAGGGAGTGCAGGATGGTGAGGTTACCAGTGTTCTTCAGGGTGAAGATGATGACCTTGCCAGTATGGTTGAACCGCGGTGCCCCTGCCACGTACAGCCGACCGTTCCTGGCCGACACCACCGATGTTACTGTGTAACCTGGACACACACACACACACACACACACACCCTTGTTGAGTCCAAATGATTCAATCATTCATGACTGAAACCCAGAGTATTCACTAAACCCAGAGGTAGAGGATTGTCATAATTGCTAACTCAGCCTAATGTTCTCCTGTCTGTCACAGCTTCACGTTGTGTTGACCTCCTATGTTCACCTTGGATTGCCCAGTTGTCTTGAACTGTTTCCACAGCTTCTTTCTCCTTGGAGCACAAAGCCTGTTCCTCATATAATATCTGGAAGGAATGTCAGCTAGTTGTTACGGTGTGTGGTGTAACTCCCTCTTCTCTGCACAACATCACCATCAAATGGGTCATAAAGGCATACCAGTGTGTGTGTGTGTTCACCATAGGCCACTGTCATTCCTCTGGTTGGGTTGTATGAACTGCATGAGCCAGACCTGATTTTATAAAAAGCAACTATCCTATCAGCTTTGTTTAGAAACAGAGTTCAATGGCCTGCATTGACTCACTAGGGTGAAGCCAAGTCTCTCTCTCTCTCTCTCTCTCTCTCTCTCTCTCTCTCTCTCTCTCTCTCTCTCTCTCTCTCTCTCTCTCTCTCTCTGTAATCCTTTCTGTGTCTGTCTGCATCTCTGTCTTCCTCCTCCCTCTTTCCCCACCCCTCTGTCAGTGAGCATGTCCAGACCCATGCCTTTGCCCTATATTCCTAATGAGGCTGGAATGGCTTCCGTGGGCAGGCATGCAGGCCAGCCAGCGGCTGATGGGAAAAGCAGAGGGCCTTATAGGCAGGAGGAGTGGTGGTAGGGTGGAGTGGGAGGGGGTGGAGCAGTAGAGTGGTTTATAGAGAGGGCTGCAGCGAGGCCTGGTGCTAAACCACTGTGCCTGTCACATGTCTATCCAGAGATAGAGAAGGACGGGATAGATGGAATATGGAGAAAGAGAAAGCAAGGGGGAGATGGAGGAAGAGAGATAGCATGAGAGAGAGCCAGAGAGAGCGCGCGCGAGTGAGAGATGGGTGAGAAATCAAAAGAGATGGAGGAGATGAGATGGTGAACAGTAGACTGTAGAGACAGTAAAGATGAAGAGAGAGAGAGGAGATGAGATGGTGAACAGTAGACTGTAGAGACAGTAAAGATGAAGAGAGAGAGAGGAGATGAGATGGTGAACAGTAGACTGTAGAGACAGTAAAGATGAAGAGAGAGAGGGGATGAGATGGTGAACAGTAGACTGTAGAGACACTAAAGATGAAGAGAGAGGAGATGAGGTGGTGAACAGTAGACTGTAGAGACAGTAAAGATGAAGAGAGAGAGGAGTTGAGATGGTGAACAGTAGACTGTAGAGACAGTAAAGATGAAGAGAGTAGATGAGATGAGATGGTGAACAGTAGACTGTAGAGACAGTAAAGATGAAGAGAGAGAGAGGAGATGAGATGGTGAACAGTAGACTGTAGAGACAGTAAAGATGAAGAGAGAGAGAGGAGATGAGATGGTGAACAGTAGACTCTAGAGACAGTAAAGATGAAGAGAGAGGAGATGAGATGGTGAACAGTAGACTGTAAAGACAGTAAAGATGAAGAGAGAGAGAGGAGATGAGGTGGTGAACAGTAGACTGTAAAGACAGTAAAGGTGAAGAGAGAGAGAGAGATGAGATGGTGAACAGTAGACTGTAGAGACAGTAAAGATGAAGAGAGAGAGCGAGATGAGATGGTGAACAGTAGACTGTAGAGACAGTAAAGATGAAGAGAGGAGATGAGATGGTGAACAGTAGACTATAGAGACAGTAAAGATGAAGAGAGAGGAGATGAGATGGTGAACAGTAGACTATAGAGACAGTAAAGATGAAGAGAGATGAGATGAGATGGTGAACAGTAGACTGTAGAGACAGTAAAGGTGAAGAGAGAGAGAGAGATGAGATGGTGAACAGTAGACTGTAGAGACAGTAAAGATGAAGAGAGAGAGAGGAGTTGAGATGGTGAACAGTAGACTGTAGAGACAGTAAAGGTGAAGAGAGAGGAGATGAGATGGTGAACAGTAGACTGTAGAGACAGTAAAGATGAAGAGAGAGGAGATGAGATGGTGAACAGTAGACTGTAGAGACAGTAAAGATGAAGAGAGAGAGAGGAGATGAGATGGTGAACAGTAGACTGTAGAGGCAGTAAAGATGAAGAGAGAGAGAGAGAGATGAGATGGTGAACAGTAGACTGTAGAGACAGTAAAGATGAAGAGAGAGAGAGGAGTTGAGATGGTGAACAGTAGACTGTAGAGACAGTAAAGGTGAAGAGAGAGTATGAGGGACAGAGAGAGGATGAGGGACAGAGAGGATGAGGGACAGAGAGAGGATGAGGGACAGAGAGGACGAAGGACAGAGTGAGGACGAAGGACAGAGAGAGGATGAAGGACAGAGAGAGGATGATGGACAGAGGATGAAGGGCAAAGAGAGGATCAGGGAGAGAAGTCTACAGCTCTACCCAAACCAAACCCCTCTGTGACCAATCCTTTAGATCGTCAATTCCTCCCTCACCTAGGTAGGCGCCGTGGTTCTTCAGCTCCTCTGGGAATTCCTGTGAGTAGGAGGACTTGGGCGGAACCACCTTCCCCTGTCGGGTCTCCTTCAGGACGGCTCCATTCCAGTCGTAGGCCCCCGGTGCCCCCACCAGGATCCCATCCTTTAGGGACAGACAGGAGACAGGCACTTAGTGTGAACATTAAAACATATTGTAACATTGTGTGTGTGTGTGTGTGTGTGTGTGTGTGTGTGTGTGTGTGTGTGTGTGTGTGTGTGTGTGTGTGTGTGTGTGTGTGTGTGTGCGCTAGTGATTGTATTGCCATTGGTTCAGCAGGCAATGATGGTAAAATGGAGAAGGTGATGAGTACACAGGATGATGATGATGGTGATGATGATAAATACATCCTTTCTCTCTAAATCAAATCATCCTTCCTCATCCTTCCTCCCAGGCTACAATCCCCAGCCTCCCTCCAGTCCCCAGATTCCAGCAAGGATATTTTTGCAGAAACTTGAAGAGTTTGATGACCGTTCACACGTTCTGCCAACAACAGCTTAATAAACAATAAATCAGTCAAAACATAAGTCTGCCCACATTCATGATATTTTCCTTCGTTCTCCTCCCAAATTGATTTAAAAGCCACTGGAGACATTTGAGAGGATAAAAAGTTAAGCTTGCATGGGTCCTCTAAATGAATAAAGCATTGGACAAACGTTCTCTCTCTCTCTCACACACACACGTGTTCCATCACCTGTATGCACCACACAAAGTAATAGGAAAGAATGTTGATGAGAAACGTTACAGGTTCTTCATTATAATACATTATAGTAGGGGCTATTTTGGGTCTGTGTCATCAAAAAAGGACAAAACACTGTCACCAGTAACCAACCAGTAACCAACCAGTAACCACAAGCATGGGAGAAGAAGATGGCATATGGGCTGACGGTGGACATTTGTTCATCCTACGCTGAATACATGTCAGTTTTATAATGACAGAGTTCCCCCGAGGCTAATCTAGTCCCTCATCTGCCACGCATAATATGCAGACGGAACATTTTCCAAAGGTTAGCTACCAGTTAGCATACGACAGACGGAACATTTTCTAAAGGTTAGCTACCAGTTAGCATACGACAGACGGGACATTTTCCAAAGGTTAGCTACCAGTTAGCATACGACAGACGGAACATTTTCCAAAGGTTAGCTACCAGTTAGCATACGACAGACGGAACATTTTCCAAAGGTTAGCTACCAGTTAGCATACGACAGACGGAACATTTTCTAAAGGTTAGCTACCAGTTAGCATACGACAGACGGAACATTTTCCAAAGGTTAGCTACCAGTTAGCATACGACTGATGGAACACTCTTGGACTCCTTCTCGACCACTTCCTGGGACATGGAAACGTCTAGGTCCGTTTTTGACAGCTGTGTGGTGCTAGACTCTGTGGGTATCTGTTTTGGTGGTGGTGCATGCTGTTTCCATGGTGATGTAGCCCCAAATAGTCCCCACTATACACCCTTCTTCAGGCTTGTTGAGATCTGAATATATGCAATAAAGACTACCTGGAACATGTCCATTCTCATTGTCCAACCTGCGGCCATTTGCACACACAACTGGGTGTGAAACAATGCCTTATATCTGGGAATCCCTTTTCAACATTATTACTCTGAGTTGGAGGAAGCCATAAACAAACAGATCTCTGGCTAACTGGACTGAACTGGTCTGGGTATGTAGCACTTCAGCAGAATCAAGCCGGCACACTCCACATTCAACAAAACCATCTGGTCTTTTGGGACACGTTTTCTCCTTTATTAAGGCTCCTGAAGTCTTTCCAATAAGTTATCCTACTCTCAACACTCGGGTTGCGTTGGTTGAGAAAGTGCTATCCCTGGAATCCAGCCTTCTGGAGTATGGAATTTCCAGCCATCCCAGTCAAACAGCTGCAGTTTCCCTATTTATTGTTTTAAGAAAAAGGGATATATTTATTGTTCCCTCGTCAGGTTGTGCTTCAACTGTGGCGTTGAACTGGAAAATCAAAGCTATTGCATCAGCAAACCTGAATCTGGGACGCAGATGGAGAGAGTAAAAAGAAAGACAACAAATGAAGACTGGTACATGAGGGAGGATGGTGATGAGGCTACAGTAGAAAACAGGAAGACTGGTACATGAGGGAGGATGGTGATGTCAACTACAGTAGAAAACAGGAAGACTGGTACATGAGGGAGGATGGTGATGTCAGCTACAGTAGAAAACAGGAAGACTGGTACATGAGGGAGGATGGTGATGTCAGCTACAGTAGAAAACAGGAAGACTGGTACATGAGGGAGGATGGTGATGAAGCTACATTAGAAAACAGGAAGACTGGTACATGAGGGAGGATGGTGATGTCAACTACAGTAGAAAACAGGAAGACTGGTACATGAGGGAGGATGGTGATGTCAACTACAGTAGAAAACAGGAAGACATGTACATGAGGGAGGATGGTGATGTCAGCTACAGTAGAAAACAGGAAGACTGGTACATGAGGGAGGATGGTGATGAAGCTACAGTAGAAAACAGGAAGACTGGTACATGAGGGAGGATGGTGATGTCAACTACAGTAGAAAACAGGAAGACTGGTACATGAGGGAGGATGGTGATGTCAACTACAGTAGAAAACAGGAAGACTGGTACATGAGGGAGGATGGTGATGAAACTACAGTAGAAAACAGGAAGACTGGTACATGAGGGAGGATGGTGATGAAGCTACAGTAGAAAACAGGAAGACTGGTACATGAGGGAGGATGGTGATGTCAACTACAGTAGAAAACAGGAAGACTGGTACATGAGGGAGGATGGTGATGAAGCTACAGTAGAAAACAGGAAGACTGGTACATGAGGGAGGATGGTGATGAAGCTACAGTAGAAAACAGGAAGACTGGTACATGGGGGAGGATGGTGATGAAGCTACAGTAGAAAACAGGAAGACTGGTACATGAGGGAGGATGGTGATGAAGCTACAGTAGAAAACAGGAAGACTGGTACATGAGGGAGGATGGTGATGTCAACTACAGTAGAAAACAGGAAGACTGGTACATGAGGGAGGATGGTGATGAAGCTACAGTAGAAAACAGGAAGACTGGTACATGAGGGAGGATGGTGATGAAGCTACAGTAGAAAACAGGAAGACTGGTACATGAGGGAGGATGGTGATGAAGCTACAGTAGAAAACAGGAAGACTGGTACATGAGGGAGGATGGTGATGTCAACTACAGTAGAAAACAGGAAGACTGGTACATGAGGGAGGATGGTGATGTCAACTACAGTAGAAAACAGGAAGACTGGTACATGAGGGAGGATGGTGATGTCAACTACAGTAGAAAACAGGAAGACTGGTACATGAGGGAGGATGGTGATGAAGCTACAGTAGAAAACAGGAAGACTGGTACATGAGGGAGGATGGTGATGTCAACTACAGTAGAAAACAGGAAGACTGGTACATGAGGGAGGATGGTGATGAAGCTACAGTAGAAAACAGGAAGACTGGTACATGAGGGAGGATGGTGATGTCAACTACAGTAGAAAACAGGAAGACTGGTACATGAGGGAGGATGGTGATGAAGCTACAGTAGAAAACAGGAAGACTGGTACATGAGGGAGGATGGTGATGAAGCTACAGTAGAAAACAGGAAGACTGGTACATGAGGGAGGATGGTGATGAAGCTACAGTAGAAAACAGGAAGACTGGTACATGAGGGAGGATGGTGATGTCAGCTACAGTAGAAAACAGGAAGACTGGTACATGAGGGAGGATGGTGATGTCAGCTACAGTAGAAAACAGGAAGACTGGTACATGAGGGAGGATGGTGATGAAGCTACAGTAGAAAACAGGAAGACTGGTACATGAGGGAGGATGGTGATGAAGCTACAGTAGAAAACTGGAAGACTGGTACATGAGGGAGGATGGTGATGAAGCTACAGTAGAAAACAGGAAGACTGGTACATGAGGGAGGATGGTGATGAAGCTACAGTAGAAAACAGGAAGACTGGTACATGAGGGAGGATGGTGATGAAGCTACAGTAGAAAACAGGAAGACTGGTACATGAGGGAGGATGGTGATGAAGCTACAGTAGAAAACAGGAAGACTGGTACATGAGGGAGGATGGTTATGAAGCTACAGTAGAAAACAGGAAGACTGGTACATGAGGGAGGATGGTGATGTCAGCTACAGTAGAAAACAGGAAGACTGGTACATGAGGGAGGATGGTGATGAAGCTACAGTAGAAAACAGGAAGACTGGTACATGAGGGAGGATGGTGATGAAGCTACAGTAGAAAACAGGAAGACTGGTACATGAGGGAGGATGGTGATGTCAGCTACAGTAGAAAACAGGAAGACTGGTACATGAGGGAGGATGGTGATGAAGCTACAGTAGAAAACAGGAAGACTGGTACATGAGGGAGGATGGTGATGAAGCTACAGTAGAAAACAGGAAGACTGGTACATGAGGGAGGATGGTGATGAAGCTACAGTAGAAAACAGGAAGACTGGTACATGAGGGAGGATGGTGATGAAGCTACAGTAGAAAACAGGAAGACTGGTACATGAGGGAGGATGGTGATGAAGCTACAGTAGAAAACAGGAAGACTGGTACATGAGGGAGGATGGTGATGTCAGCTACAGTAGAAAACAGGAAGACTGGTACATGAGGGAGGATGGTGATGAAGCTACAGTAGAAAACAGGAAGACTGGTACATGAGGGAGGATGGTGATGAAGCTACAGTAGAAAACAGGAAGACTGGTACATGAGGGAGGATGGTGATGTCAGCTACAGTAGAAAACAGGAAGACTGGTACATGAGGGAGGATGGTGATGTCAACTACAGTAGAAAACAGGAAGACTGGTACATGAGGGAGGATGGTGATGAAGCTACAGTAGAAAACAGGAAGACTGGTACATGAGGGAGGATGGTGATGAAGCTACAGTAGAAAACAGGAAGACTGGTACATGAGGGAGGATGGTGATGAAGCTACAGTAGAAAACAGGAAGACTGGTACATGAGGGAGGATGGTGATGAAGCTACAGTAGAAAACAGGAAGACTGGTACATGAGGGAGGATGGTGATGAAGCTACAGTAGAAAACAGGAAGACTGGTACATGAGGGAGGATGGTGATGAAGCTACAGTAGAAAACAGGAAGACTGGTACATGAGGGAGGATGGTGATGAAGCTACAGTAGAAAACAGGAAGACTGGTACATGAGGGAGGATGGTGATGAAGCTACAGTAGAAAACAGGAAGACTGGTACATGAGGGAGGATGGTGATGAAGCTACAGTAGAAAACAGGAAGACTGGTACATGAGGGAGGATGGTGATGAAGCTACAGTAGAAAACAGGAAGACTGGTACATGAGGGAGGATGGTGATGAAGCTACAGTAGAAAACAGGAAGACTGGTACATGAGGGAGGATGGTGATGAAGCTACAGTAGAAAACAGGAAGACTGGTACATGAGGGAGGATGGTGATGTCAACTACAGTAGAAAACAGGAAGACTGGTACATGAGGGAGGATGGTGATGAAGCTACAGTAGAAAACAGGAAGACTGGTACATGAGGGAGGATGGTGATGAAGCTACAGTAGAAAACAGGAAGACTGGTACATGAGGGAGGATGGTGATGAGGCTACAGTAGAAAACAGGAAGACTGGTACATGAGGGAGGATGGTGATGAAGCTACAGTAGAAAACAGGAAGACTGGTACATGAGGGAGGATGGTGATGAGGCTACAGTAGAAAACAGGAAGACTGGTACATGAGGGAGGATGGTGATGAAGCTACAGTAGAAAACAGGAGTTGGACAGACACTTGCGGATACCTCTCCAGCTGTGTCAAGCCCAAAGCCAACACACCGCCCCTGTCAGGTCTGAATGCAACCAAAACTTCCAGGAAAGACACCCCAACATCTTTTAAGGGGCGGCAGGTAGCCTAGTGGTTACACCGTTGAACTCTTAACTGAAAGGTTGCAAGAATCCCCGAGCTGACAAGGTAAAAATCTGTCTTTCTGCCCCTGAACAAGGCAGTTAACCCACTGTTCCTAGGCCGTTATTGAAAATAAGAATTTGTTCTTACTTGCCTAGTTACATAAAGGTAAAATGAAATAAAAACTCTCTGGTGAGATGTTCTTTCAGCCTTCTCTGCTACGACCCCCTGGGGACTTCAGAGTGTCTTATTCGCACCTCTGGAAGGTCAAAGTGGAACAATGACTGTCGTCAGTGAGGGGTTCCTTAATCAGGATGACCTCAGCATCACAGCAGGCCCCCCAGGAACCTGGAGAGTGAGGGATGGGATGGGGGGGTGGAAACCTGTCAGGAGTAGGAGAGAGGTGTGTGTGTGTGTGTGTGTGGGGGGGGGGGGGGGGGGGTATACTGGCAGCAGTGGTGAGACTCACCTCCACGAAGTGTGAAGAGAAGCCAGCCTGAGACATCTGGAGGCCAAAGGCTGTCCCGTTCTTACTGGTCCCTGTAGAGGAAGACCAGGTGAGTTCAGCAGGAGGAATTATTTTCTTTGAGAACAGGAAAAGGAAATGAGTTGGGTCTAGTTTGTGGTTTACAGATGGCTGTTTTACAGCGTTACATGGAATACCTTCCAAACTGAAGATCCTATCCCCAAGCGCGTCCACAATGTCCTTCAAGGCAGACTCATCAGTCACCTTGAAGAAGTGCTTGTCATCGGGGTCACTAGCGATATACTTGATTTCATTCAGGAATGCCTCTGGGTTGATTCCACGCCGGTTGTAGTAGCCAAGCACCTGGTGACAACCAGACAGAGACATCAATCACCAGACTTTGTTGTAGAGTGCCCTACTATAGAGCCATCTCACTTATGAACTGTGACTCAGCAATCCTTTTGCCCACACAAACCAATAGGGAAACTGGCACACTTTAGATAGACTTAGAAGTTTAACCAGAGAAGGGTGGTTCCAACTTCCAATCCTTTGGTGGACTGTGTCCCTGCTGCCTGCTGTCACAAATTCCAGCCGCCAGCAACCAAATGAACTCAGCACCTCCCTTCTCTTCTTAGATGCCCATGGCCTGGTTTGACTGGGCCCCTCACCTCATCATCTATGGGCTGAATAAGCTCAGGAGAACCCCATGCCAAAGCGAGCTTAACCAAAGTGTTCTGTGGGCTTGGAAAGATCATTCACACCTTCAACCACTTGGCTGGCTGTGTATGTACATTTTGAGAGGGCACTAAACCGTTTAGGCTCTGTCTAATAACCTGACAACACCGCTCTGTCTAATACCCTGACAACACCGCTCTGTCTAATACCCTGACAACACCGCTCTGTCTAATACCCTGACAACACCACTCTGTCTAATACCCTGACAACACCGCTCTGTCTAATACCCTGACAACACCGCTCTGTCTAATACCCTGACAACACCGCTCTGTCTAATACCCTGACAACACCGCTCTGTCGGGTGCACAAAATACATTTAGAAATCCATGTTATTCAATTATTGCACCCACACTGTTCGCGCGCGTCAACCAATGTCTGCTTTGCCAAGGGCTAAAATAGAACTCCTTTCTATTTCTGACGCAGATCGTGCTGTAAGTCCTGCCTCTCCCATCTCCTCATTGGTTTATAGAAGACAGAGAGGATGACTCACAGTGATGGTGTAGCAGGAGAGAGGAAGGAGACAGAGAGGATGACTCACAGTGATGATGTAGCAGGAGAGAGGAAGGAGACAGAGAGGATGACTCACAGTGATGATGTAGCAGGAGAGAGGAAGGAGACAGAGAGGATGACTCACAGAGATGATGTAGCAGGAGAGAGGAAGGAGACAGAGAGGATGACTCACAGTGATGGTGTAGCAGGAGAGAGGAAGGAGACAGAGAGGATGACTCACAGTGATGATGTAGCAGGAGAGAGGAAGGAGACAGAGAGGATGACTCACAGTGATGATGTAGCAGGAGAGAGGACAGGAAGGAGACAGAGAGGATGACTCACAGAGATGATGTAGCAGGAGAGAGGAAGGAGACAGAGAGGATGACTCACAGTGATGATGTAGCAGGAGAGAGGACAGGAAGGAGACAGAGAGGATGACTCACAGAGATGATGTAGCAGGAGAGAGGAAGGAGACAGAGAGGATGACTCACAGTGATGGTGTAGCAGGAGAGAGGAAGGAGACAGAGAGGATGACTCACAGAGATGATGTAGCAGGAGAGAGGAAGGAGACAGAGAGGATGACTCACAGTGATGATGTAGCAGGAGAGAGGACAGGAAGGAGACAGAGACGGTGACTCACAGTGATGGTGTAGCAGGAGAGAGGACAGGGAGGAGACAGAGACGGTGACTCACAGTGATGGTGTAGCAGGAGAAAGGACAGGGAGGAGACAGAGACGGTGACTCACAGTGATGGTGTAGCAGGAGAAAGGACAGGGAGGAGACAGAAACGGTGACTCACAGTGATGATGTAGCAGGAGAAAGGACAGGGAGGAGACAGAGACGGTGACTCACAGTGATGGTGTAGCAGGAGAGAGGAAGGAGACAGAGAGGATGACTCACAGTGATAGTGTAGCAGGAGAGAGGAAGGAGACAGAGAGGATGACTCACAGTGATGGTGTAGCAGGAGAGAGGAAGGAGACAGAGAGGGTGACTCACAGTGATGATGTAGCAGGAGAGAGGAAGGAGACAGAGAGGATGACTCACAGTGATGATGTAGCAGGAGAGAGGAAGGAGACAGAGAGGATGACTCACAGTGATGATGTAGCAGGAGAGAGGAAGGAGACAGAGAGGATGACTCACAGAGATGATGTAGCAGGAGAGAGGAAGGAGACAGAGAGGATGACTCACAGTGATGATGTAGCAGGAGAGAGGAAGGAGACAGAGAGGATGACTCACAGTGATGATGTAGCAGGAGAGAGGACAGGGAGGAGACAGAGAGGATGACTCACAGTGATGATGTAGCAGGAGAGAGGAAGGAGACAGAGAGGATGACTCACAGTGATGATGTAGCAGGAGAAAGGAAGGAGACAGAGAGGATGACTCACAGTGATGATGTAGCAGGAGAGAGGACAGGAAGGAGACAGAGACGGTGACTCACAGTGATGGTGTAGCAGGAGAGAGGAAGGAGACAGAGAGGATGACTCACAGTGAAGATGTAGCAGGAGAGAGGAAGGAGACAGAGAGGATGACTCACAGTGATGATGTAGCAGGAGAGAGGAAGGAGACAGAGAGGATGACTCACAGTGATGATGTAGCAGGAGAGAGGAAGGAGACAGAGAGGATGACTCACAGTGATGGTGTAGCAGGAGAGAGGAAGGAGACAGAGACGGTGACTCACAGTGATGATGTAGCAGGAGAGAGGACAGGAAGGAGACAGAGAGGATGACTCACAGTGATGGTGTAGCAGGAGAGAGGACAGGAAGGAGACAGAGAGGATGACTCACAGTGATGGTGTAGCAGGAGAGAGGAAGGAGACAGAGAGGATGACTCACAGTGAAGATGTAGCAGTAGAGAGGACAGGGAGGAGAC
This sequence comes from Oncorhynchus mykiss, assembly GCF_057628025.1. Lineage (NCBI taxonomy): Eukaryota > Metazoa > Chordata > Actinopteri > Salmoniformes > Salmonidae > Oncorhynchus > Oncorhynchus mykiss. The sequence goes on from NC_143047.1 coordinate 39,414,982, forward strand.
AGAGAGGATGACTCACAGTGATGGTGTAGCAGGAGAGAGGAAGGAGACAGAGAGGATGACTCACAGTGATGGTGTAGCAGGAGAGAGGAAGGAGACAGAGAGGATGACTCACAGTGATGATGTAGCAGGAGAGAGGAAGGAGACAGAGAGGATGACTCACAGTGATGATGTAGCAGGAGAGAGGAAGGAGACAGAGAGGATGACTCACAGTGATGGTGTAGCAGGAGAGAGGAAGGAGACAGAGAGGATGACTCACAGTGATGATGTAGCAGGAGAGAGGACAGGAAGGAGACAGAGAGGATGACTCACAGTGATGGTGTAGCAGGAGAGAGGAAGGAGACAGAGAGGATGACTCACAGTGATGGTGTAGCAGGAGAGAGGAAGGAGACAGAGAGGATGACTCACAGTGATGGTGTAGCAGGAGAGAGGAAGGAGACAGAGATGATGACTCACAGTGATGATGTAGCAGGAGAGAGGAAGGAGACAGAGACGGTGACTCACAGTGATGGTGTAGCAGGAGAGAGGAAGGAGACAGAGAGGATGACTCACAGTGATGATGTAGCAGGAGAGAGGACAGGAAGGAGACAGAGACGGTGACTCACAGTGATGGTGTAGCAGGAGAGAGGAAGGAGACAGAGAGGATGACTCACAGTGAAGATGTAGCAGGAGAGAGGAAGGAGACAGAGAGGATGACTCACAGTGATGGTGTAGCAGGAGAGAGGAAGGAGACAGAGAGGATGACTCACAGTGATGATGTAGCAGGAGAGAGGAAGAAGACAGAGAGGATGACTCACAGTGATGATGTAGCAGGAGAGAGGAAGGAGACAGAGACGGTGACTCACAGCGATGATGTAGCAGGAGAGAGGAAGGAGACAGAGAGGATGACTCACAGTGATGATGTAGCAGGAGAGAGGAAGGAGACAGAGAGGATGACTCACAGAGATGATGTAGCAGGAGAGAGGAAGGAGACAGAGAGGATGACTCACAGTGATGATGTAGCAGGAGAGAGGAAGGAGACAGAGAGGATGACTCACAGTGATGATGTAGCAGGAGAGAGGAAGGAGACAGAGACGGTGACTCACAGTGATGATGTAGCAGGAGAGAGGAAGGAGACAGAGAGGATGACTCACAGTGATGATGTAGCAGGAGAGAGGAAGGAGACAGAGACGGTGACTCACAGCGATGGCATAGCGGGTGATGCCATCCTTCTCGCTGTCCTCGATGGCCTGTTGAAGGTCAGGGCTGTCATGTGACTCCCCGTCAGTGATCACGATCATCACCTTCTTGGCGCCTCGTCGGGCTCCTCGTTTGAATGCTTCTGAGCTGTGGCATGTGATTTATTCAACTCGTATTTGAAAGGTTCAAAGTTTACAGCCAAAAAGTGGGATTTGAGTAATAACCCAGAATAAGGTAACAAATACAGTATTTTATCGTCTTCTATTACTATTACCTAGTGTCATTTACAATAATTTCCTGTATGTCATTATAGTTGTACTTGTTGTGAGATACAACAGACAGCTTCCAATACTATACTGATTCATTATTAGAGATATTGCTGATGTAGTTTCATATCAGTTAGGGAGGTTTACCGAGCGACGTTGATGCCGAGTGCCGTGTTGGTTTCCTCTCCGCCTCTCTGATGGATGTTGCTTGCTCTCTTCACCACCTCCTCCACCGACTTGTAGTCATTCAGATGGAACTCGTGCACCACCTTCTCCCCATACTGCACCACTCCAACCTGAACCATATCACGCACATACATTATAACAGGTCTGGAGGGACAAAACACGTCTGGTTTTTCATTCTACTAAACATCAACATGGACTCAGACAACATCGTCCTTTGACACTCCAGACCTCGAGTTGAATCATGAAAACTGGGGCATAACAGGCAATTCAACCAGGTTAGCCAGAGCGACACATTTCCCACAACTCACCTGTATCTGGCCTGGTCCAATGTAGAACTTCTGTAGAATGTTGATAAGGAAGGCTTGCACCTCCGTCCAGGGGTAGATGGAGTTGGAACCATCCAGAACGATCACTATATCCATGTAGGTCTCACACCCTAGCAGAGGAAGACGCACAGTAATGTCTGAACTGCACCATCAATGCAACCTTTATGGTTGAGCAATGGCAAACAGTCTAATGCATCAATAATAATCAATAATGACTTGTACTTATGGAAGAAGATCCATAAAGCATTGCCAAACAGGAAAGGGGCGTGCTCTGTATTTACTCTGGAAGGCTGGAGCTATGGTTTTGGAGAATTTGAAGCTGGCGTTGACTCGAGAGCATATCCCAGTGCTGTAGTATGAGCTGCCACACTCATAGGACCACAGGGGTCCACAGACCTGTACAACACACAAGAAAACACATTCAGCACAGCATGACTGAGACATGTACCGTGGGCCTACGTTGGATGAAAAGGTCATCACAAAAACTATATGTGGTTCTTCACCACAGGAGGTTGGTGACACCTTAATTGGGGAGGATGGGCTCGTGGTAATGGCTGGAGCAGAATAGGTGGAATGGTATCACATACATCACACCCATGGTTTAATGCCATTCCATTTGCGCCGTTCCAGCCATTACTATGAGCCGTTCCCCTCTCAGCAGCCTCCGTTGTTCTTCACATACCCCTGAAATTGACCACCAAGTTAGTCTCTGTGGAAACCACACATAATGACACTATACTTTTGATAGCCTGGGTGTTCATCACTAACCACAAAGCTGTTGTCTTTGGGGTTGGTTGTCAGCGTCATCCCCAGCCTCATCTTGTCTTTTCGCTCGGCGACATTGGTCAGAGAAATCCTTCCTTGAGGAACAAGAAAAGACAGAGTCAAAGAAATAACAATGTTTAAAAATCTAATCAAATTTATTTGTCACATACACATGGTTAGCAGATGTTAATGCGAGTGTAGAGAAATGCTTGTGCTTCTAGTTCCGACAATGCAGTAATAACCAACAAGTAATCTAGCTAACAATTCCAAAACTACTACCTTATAGACACAAGTGTAAAGGGATAAAGAATATGTACATAAAGATATATGAATGAGTGATGGTACAGAGCGGCATAGGCAAGATACAGTAGATGGTATTGAGTGCAGTATATACATATGAGATGAGTATGTAAACAAAGTGGCATAGTTAAAGTGGCTAGTGATACATGTATTACATAAAGATACAGTAGATGGTATAGAGTGCAGTATATACATAGTTTGAAGTTTCTACAGATTTGGAAGACTTTTGCGTATATTTTTCACTTCTGTTATGAACCTGCGGGGAAGTCGCTTCACAAGCTTCTGCAAACCCACTGACTACACACGGCAGTTAAGAAGAGGATACCAAGTCTCCCAACTAAAGGACGAGACACCTGTGCTTTGAGGCAGTGTGCAGAGCATGTTACTACAGTGGGCTAAATCAGGGTCACACACAGCGTTTCTTGGTAGTCTTAAACAAATCTAGTCTGAAACAAAAGTAGACACTTCACACATGGTTATTGGCTTAAAAGAAGACACCTGTACCGTGTCAGATATAGAGTTGAAATGTCTTTGCATCCCAATATGACACTTTATAGACATCACAGAAGACTGAAATATAATAAAACAGCAGATTTTCAGCAGGTTTTTTGATTTTTAAAAAATTAATAATGAAATTATGAGAAATATTAACAACATTCCACCCGTGAGGCCATTAGAAGGGCGATTTGATCATTTGACTGCAGGAAAGGAGCTTCCGGGAACTAGGTTTGTTACACTTGTCAAGCCAGGAGCAGCAGTGTCTACACCATACAATATCTGCCAGCTAGTTCACACATCTCGCTGTGTCTCTCTGTACAACACAGAGCAGATAGGTCTCATCTAAGGAGACATGTGGACGTGTGGCGTGATGCCTAGGAGGATGTGGACGTGTGGCGTGATGCCTAGGAGGATGTGGACCAGTGGCGTGATGCCTAGGAGGATGTGGCGTGATGCCTAGGAGGATGTGGACGTGTGGCGTGATGCCTAGGAGGATGTGGACGTGTGGCGTGATGCCTAGGAGGATGTGGACGTGTGGCGTGATGCCTAGGAGGATGTGGACGTGTGGCGTGATGCCTAGGAGGATGTGGACGTGTGGCGTGATGCCTAGGAGGATGTGGACGTGTGGCGTGATGCCTAGGAGGACGTGAACGTGTGGCGTGATGCCTAGGAGGATGTGGGCGTGTGGCGTGATGCCTAGGAGGATGTGGACGTCTGGCGTGATGCCTAGGAGGATGTGGACGTGTGGCGTGATGCCTAGGAGGATGTGGACGTGTGGCGTGATGCCTAGGAGGATGTGGACGTGTGTCGTGATGCCTAGGAGGATGTGGACGTGTGGCGTGATGCCTAGGAGGATGTGGACGTGTGGCGTGATGCCTAGGAGGATGTGGACATGTGGCGTGATGCCTAGGAGGATGTGGACGTGTGGCGTGATGCCTAGGAGGATGTGGACGTGTGGCGTGATGCCTAGGAGGATGTTGACGTGTGGCGTGATGCCTAGGAGGATGTGGACGTGTGGCGGGATGCCTAGGAGGATGTGAACGTGTGGCGTGATGCCTAGGAGGATGTGGACGTGTGGCGTGATGCCTAGGAGGATGTGGACGTGTGGCGTGATGCCTAGGAGGATGTGGACGTGTAGCGGGATGCCTAGGAGGATATAGATGTGGAAATGTACATAAACTGTTAAAGGTGGAATGAACAGCATGGTTCCCAGATTCCACTCACACACAACCTATGAACACACATATAAGATGTATACACACACACTCTAATGGCTACAGCACACACACACATCAGTCTCACGAGGCACAGTTGGCACATGTCAAGTCTGTGAGAGTTGATAGGTCTACTGTACCTAGGTTGAGTTTGGAGCAGCTGCCATTGGACCGTTTTCCCAATGGGCATTTGTACACATCCCCTGTCTGGTGGTGACCATTGGTTTCATATGGAGCTCCCACCAATAACCTGTGAAACATAAAACAAGACAGTTGAAATCCCCCCAAAATGAATTGCATATTACAATTGTTTTGTATTAATAGTATTTATTGTGACATTGTAAAAACATAGTGATAACATTGAAGGCACTTCTCCTAATGACGTTTCATCTGATAAGAAATAATGGTTTGAAAGAGATGGCATTTAAACTCTGCTACACCGATTTATCTGACTGGAATGTCTTTGCTAACTTAACAAACACACACCCAGTGAGTATCAGAGCAGGTATTTGAAACACTCGTGAACTTCCTTGTTTGTGACTGGCTGTGTTCCTGTGGGAGCATGTTGACTTCTCCCCTGACCCCAGACTGACACGCACATAAACACACTGGCCTATAAACACTGTATCCACTCCACATTGACCCTGGGAAGATTCTCTCTCCCTGTCTCTCTGTCTCTCTCGCTCTCTCTCTCACCCTGTTAACTACTCCTCTGAACGCAGACTCTCGTCCTCTCTCTTTCTCTCTCTTTTGCTCTCTCAGATTCTCTGTCTCTCTCTCTCTCTCTCTCTCTCACACACACACACACACACACACACACACACACACACACACACACACACACACACACACACACACACACACACACACACACACACACACACACACACAGAGAGAGAACAATATATAGGGATCGCAAAAGGTAGATAGAGAAAGAAAGGAGAGCGGGAAATTGTGATATCGGCGAGCATGCTGACCGAATCAATTGAAATACCCAATGAGGAGGCATTTCACCATGAAACAATACAGGACGGGTCACCATGAGTTCTCCTTGGCTGAAACACAAGCAGGCTCAGAGTTCTTTGGTCATGACGTAGAGCTCAGGGGGAGACAGTTTGTCACTCGACTTTGGGGTTGTACATCAGTGTCAGGTCAGGATGCTCTTGTAAATGTTGTAGATGTCAGTGAAGGCTTTCGATGACTTAATGTGGTGGAGCATTTAAAACACTCTGTGTTTACATCAGGCTGGACAGATAAAAGTCTCCTGAAGTATCTGAGATAGAAGAGCTCTTTGTATTCTTGGGTAGGAACCAGAGACTTTTGCCAAGACGTTTATGTGACAGGATGAAAACACAAAACGCAGATAGGTTTTCTTGATTATCTCTTGACCTTTCACCTTGTAACACAATGTCTTGGTACATGAAGTTCTTCCAGGTGATGACAAACTTCACCTGATACTTCTCATACATAAACACAGATATCCTCAAAGTTTAGCATATGATATCTTTAGATCAGACACCAACACATGATTAACTGTTGGTTGTAGACCTTACAGTGAAATGCTTATTTACAACCAACAACCAACAATGCAGTTTAAAAAAAAATACCTATAAAAAAAGTAACCAATGAAAGTAACAAATAATTAAAGAGCTTCAGTAAAATAAAACTAGCGAGGCTATAAACAGGGGGTACCGGTACAGAGTCAATGTGTGGGGGCACCGCTTAGTCGAGGTAATTGAGGTAATATGTACATGTTGGTAGAGTTATTAAAGTGACTATGCATAGATAATAACAGAGAGTAGGAGGGGGGGGGGGGGGCAATGCAAATAGTCTGGGCAGCCATTTGATTAGATGTTCAGAGGGTAGAAGCTGTTTAGAAGCCTCTTGGACCTAGACTTGGCGGTGGTAACAGAGAGAGCAATCTATGACTAGGGTGGCTGTAGTCTTTGACAATTTTTAGGGCCTTCCTCTGACGTACTGGGCTGTACGCACTACCCTCTGTAGTGCCTTGCAGTCGGAGGCAGAGCCGTTGCCATACCCGTCAGGATGCTCTCGATGTTGCAATTGTAGAAACTTTTGAGGATCTGAGGACCCATGTCAAATCTTTTCAGACTCCTGACGGGGAATAGGTTTTGTCGTGCACTCTTCACGACTGTCTTGGTGTGCTTGGACCATGTTAGGACGCCAAGGAACTTGAAGCTCTCAACCTGCTCCACTGCAGCCCCGTCGATGAGAATGGGGATGTGCTCGGTCCTCCTTTTTCTGTAGTCCACACTAATCTCCTTTGTCTTGATCACGTTGAGGGAGAGGTTTTTGTCCTTGCACCACACGGTCAGGTCTCTGAACTCTTCCCTAAAGGCTGTCTCATCGTTCTCGGTGATCAGGCACTGTTGTGTCTGCAAACTTAATGATGGTGTTGGAGTTGTGCCTGAACGTGCCTGACCGTGCAGTCATGAGTGAACAGGGAGGACAGGAAGGAACTGAGCACACACCCTTGAGGGGCCCCCGTGTTGAGGATCAGCCTGGCAGATGTGTTGTTACCTACCCTTAACACCTGGGCTACTCAGGATAGTGGCATGCACAGGAGCAATTCACTCATCAGGTCAGAGGTGTCCCAAAGGGAAGGGACCACATTTACATTTAACATTTACATGTCAGTCATTTAGCAGGCGCTCTTATCCAATTAGGGTTAAGTGCCTTGCTCAAGGGCACACCGGTAGATTTGACCCGCTAGGCTACTTGCAAACACTTGACACCCCTTAATAGCAAAACCAGACCTCCATCAATTTACTGCCTGGAGTTATGGGTCAACCACACGAACCTCTGTAGTTTTAAAACATGTCTCCATCACATTGTTCCTATGAGGTAACATTTTAGTGGTGTGGTATATTTACGTATGGTATAATGGTTACCTAAACAAAACATGACACTTGGCATGAACATCCTTGGTCATCTAAAACTACTATGATAGGTTTCTTGAGATTATGACATCATACAATATTCAAGTAGTAAACTGGTGTTATGTTCCCCAGTTTCTGTCATGGGTTTGTATGTGTTTGAATGTGTATATTTCAGGAAATGGCTTCCTGAAGTCCAAAGCAGCTGATTGGTCGGCCCCATTTCAGATTGGTACCCCGCCCTGTCGTCAGGAGATACAGCTGTCTGCCATTACCAACTCCTTCTGCAGCTTGAAAAGCCAGTGTTCCTTTGTCAGGAAGCAGGAGCTTCTTGGATGTCCTGTGTTGGATGTTGTGCAGAGACAGTTTAGTGGGAAGTATTTTGTAGCTGCTACTTCTGAGGTATGTGTGTGCCAATAGGACTGTGTTTTTGATTATTGAACTTGTTCACTTTAAGTTTGTATTATTCTGTTTATTTTGTTCCCAGGGGGGAGGGGAAGGCACCTTGGGAGTGCTTAGGCAAGAGGCCTGCGGTCATACATATACCCGTGTTAAGAAAATAAATTCCCAGTAAACTGTAATATTCTCTGTCTCTGGCATCCATACTCGCACCTACAATCACATACCTCTTTCACTCCACGGGGAGTTGAGTGTAGCAGGGTGTTGCGTTCCCTCCAAGAGGCCTGCATAACACTGATATCATAAGTGCAGGTCATGTCAACTGAAACAAGCGTTGTATGTCACTGAATGTTTGAATAAGGTACCTTACTGACTTTTCTGATAGCTACTTTATTGTGGAAAAAATGTATACTGAACAAAAAATATAAACGCAACTTGTAAAATGTTGGTCCCGTGTTTCATGAGCTGAAAATAATTATCCCAGAAATGTTCATTACGCGCAAAGTTTATTTCTCTCAAATTTCGTGCGTAAATTTGTTTACATCCCTTTTAGTGAGCGTTTTTCCTTTGCCAATATGTGGCATATGAAGAAGTTAAACAGCACAATCATTTCATAAGTGCACCTTGTGCTGGGGACAATAAAAGGCCACTCTAAAATGTGCAGTTTTGTCACACAACACAATGCCACAGATGTCTCAAGATTTGAGGGAGCATGCAATTGGAATGTTGACTGCAAGAATGTCCACCAGAGCTGTTACAAGTGAATTGAATGTTCATTTCTCTACTATAAGCCACCTCCAGCGTCATTTTAGAGAATTTATCAGTACGTCCAAACGGCCTCACAACCGCAGACCACGTGTAACCATGCCAGCCCAGGACCTCCACATCCTGCTTCTTCACCTGTGGGATCATCTGTGACTGGACAGCTGATGAAAATGAGTATATCTGTAATAAAGCCATTTTATTTATTGTGGGGGAAAAAAACTTGTTTTGATTGGCTGGGCCTGGCTCCCCAATGGGTGGGCCTATACCCTCCCTTCCCTACCCATGGCGCCACTCCTACCCAGTCCTGTGAAATCCATAGATTAGTGACTCATGAATTTATTATAATTGACTGATTTCCGTATATGATCTGTAACTCAGTCAAATTGTTGCATGTTGAATTTATATTTTTGCTCAGTATACTTTCTCTGACTGAGGTATGTGGTTGTCCCACCTAGCTGTCATATGATGAATGCACTAACTGTAAGATGCTCTAGATAAGTCATTTAGCAGACTCTCTTAATGTAGAATGTAGGAAAATGTTTGTAGGAAATGTTGAGAAATATGACTCAAATCTGAAAGATTGCTCAGTTTCCTTCAAAAACGATCACATTTCCCAAGTGTATTTATTCGTATTGAAAAGAGAGAGAGATATAAATATACAAATATGTGCAACAATTCAGATCCTGGCCAAGGAGTGAACTGGGCTGCACATGCAGTGTATGGCAGCCAGGCTGAGACACAAACTAGTGGCGAGGGGACTGCGTCTGGGATCAACTGTCCAAGTTTCACAGACTCTGGAAATGATTTTCACCTCGAGCTCCAGCAGTGCTCATATTTTCATAGCTATTAATATCATGATTATTGCTGAGATTACTGCTGTCCTCTGGCACGGTGTGATACTGTAGACTGGGAAAGTTCAGGCTGGGACACAGCTACCTTCAGAGAAATGGGACCCATTGTTTCCCTTTGACTTGAAGGTCTCCTTTAACTCCCAGTCAGTTTCATGAAGAGCTGTTAAAACAATCATGGCTGAACATCCATTAAGGTCAGGCATGTAGCATCATTGAGGATAAAGTCATGCTGGTATAAACAAAATAACCTGACCCTAAATGGACACCAGGACGTACCCTCTCACAGTTACTGAGGAGAGCAGGATTTGCGGTTTGTGGACGCGACATACCAGAGCCGAAGACATTAATGCGCTAATATCTTTCAGGTTTAGAGGAGGAAGGAGAGACGTTTATGCTACGAAACCGTACCTCTGCCCTTAACACGAGACTGCGTGCAACTTCAATGACATTGCTCTCTCATCACATTCCATGTGTGTATGTAGACAGGATCTGAATGGCTTTGGTCCAAATTTGCCAATCCCAAAAGTATTCTGCAACTTGCACTCTATGTTTCATAAGAGCTCTGTCAAGTCATTACATAACCTAACAACTCTGCGGGGAAATCAACATCTTTCAACCAACATGTCCAGACCAACTTTAAGCAAAGAGGACATAAGATACATAGGTTTCCCAGAACCAGATTAAGCATAGTCCTGGACCTAACAGCTCGCTCAACGTAGAATATTGCAGAAGGTCCATAGCGTTCACACAATGCAGGTGTCAAAAACCATACAGTATACTCGTGCTTGTCAAGTGTTTAGCCTTGTCCTTCAGCTTCAACAGTGTCAGGTTCAACTTTCAATGAAAGCTGAAGGTTCAGATAACAGGCAACAGTATTTCAACTGAACCGCTGAGGATTGGCTGTGGATTGGTTGAGGAACGGCTGAGGAGCACCTGAGGAAAAGCTGAAGAACTTCTTAGAATCCCTGCGTCTCCAAGTGTTGTGTGACCCGTGACCACGCCAAGGTGAAATGTCAAGTCTCAGCTGGAGTGACCCTGTTTCCATGGCAGGAAAACAAACAGAAAGAAGTGAGAGTGGGAGGTATGGAGGCGTAGAGGAGAAACTGGTGCGTGTGCCCATTTCTCCCCCGCAGCGCTCTCACATGGGGCTCGTCTTCAAACAGTCCTGGACGGACACGTGGGACAAACAGGCATTCTTGAAATGGCGACCTTTTCCCAAGTTAACAGTGTATTTTAACTAGATACTGAATTATGGAGAGTCATTATAAGCTTTCAGCTACATTGTTTTCCAAATCATGTGATTTGCCACATGATGGTTTCCCCTCAAGGACTTTCAATTTGGGGCAGCATTCAAAGGAATTTAAATTGTAACAATTACTGACATTGCCCATAAGCCTCTGTGCCAAATACCATAGCTCTTGTCGACTTTTTCCAGTCTTACAAAGAGCTGTCTGATTTTCTTGAAAGCTCAGCTTGGTATTTGGATAGGAACAACATCACAGTTTCACTCAGCTTGAAAATGACCATAAACGAGCCTTTTTTACGACCCAGAAAGTTCAGAGATTGCCTTCCTGAGGACTAACAGTAGAAAATAGCACTACCTGATCTCTACAGTATGTGCCAGTAGACTGGCTTGAGCAAGTACTCATCTTGGGACAATGCAATAAAGTGTCTATGGAACAATGGGTTTTCTGTGAAGTTTCTGTGGAAAGAAAGCATGGCCTCTTACAGTGTCTTGGGAATCTTCATAGCGCATCTGCTGACTTCACTTTTTTCTTCAGTCTATAGTTTCTTGAGAAAGTGATTTAACACTGAGGATATTTTGCCATATCGACTCTTTCTCACCAAGTTCAAGCAGTTGCTTATCATCAACAGATAGTTTGTTGATAGTGTGATCATCTGTGGAGTATCTATATGGGACTAACCACATAAAGTGGGACCGTCTCTTTCCACAAGTCTTTTAACCTTACAGTGAACGGACACTAAAGTGTTGAGGCATCCTTCAAATGTCAATTGACAGGTGCGGTCCTTGTTTTCCAAACAAACAGACAGACAGACACACAGACAGACAGACATAGACAGCCAGCCTGCCAGCCAGCCAGACACATAAACAGACACACAGACAATGTACACAGTGACACCTATAAGAACAGTGAAAGTCTCACGTCTTAGGTCACCCACGGTGCCACAGCGTTCCACAAAGTGTCATGACATTGGTGAACACACGCGGTTCTCCAACGGGTAGCTGTCTGCTACATCAAAGACACATGTCAACATTGAAAAAAACTCAACTTCAGTACCCCTTTTCAAACCGTCACTACCCGCTGAATTCCTGGCATCACAGACTCATTCATCACTCCTTGAAAAAAGGCCAAGACTGCGACCCGTGACATTTGCACAATGCGAGCTGTGTTAACCGGGGGTCTGCTTCCCACATCACAGGCATGCTGCTGCGTTCAGGTTTCAGCTGATTGATATCTGGGGCAGTGGTCTGGGTACTGGGGGTCTTGGACTAAACACAGGCCAGCTTACCCACACTGCCTAGTGACCAGAGAGTGGATTCCTGAGTGGCACGCATCGCTGATAAGTCTACCCAACACTATCTATCTAGTGGACGTCTACCCAACACTATCCATCTAGTGGACGTTTACCCAACACTATCCATCTAGTGGATGTCTACCCAACACTATCCATCTAGTGGATGTCTACCCAACACTATCCATCTAGTGGACATCTACCCAACACTATCCATCTAGTGGACATCTACCCAACACTATCCATCTAGTGGACATCTACCCAACACTATCTATCTAGTGGACGTTACTGAAAGCCAAGAGGGATTGCCAACCACCATGAGGAAGAAGGAGAAGAAGAAGAAAAACAATTGGACACAATGTTACAATCCTTTAAAGAGATGACTGTATTAAATCATCAAGCACTGCATGTTGCAACTGTTGCATTGAGACCAGTGTCTCACATAAGGTAACAGCTGTGTCTCTAACGGTGTGTAGTTCTGTAGGACAATCATTGTAGAAGTTTGTAGACATCCAGTGTTAGCAAGTCATATTTGTGTCTCATGGGCTAGCAAATACAAAGATCAGTGACAGCAAATGTTTCCTCAAGATACATGTGAAATTATTCAAATCAAATATAAGCAATGCTGCCAACATTTTATTGATTAACTATGCTGGCAACAGTTGTGAGGTTCAATTCTGGTCCGTCACCCTGGCTGACACTCTAAGATGACGTGAAAGCAGTCTTCAGGGTACTGAAGACTGAACAGATGTAAGAATTCTGTCTTTTGCCTCACGATGAAGCAGAGGGAAGCTCACACACTCCCTTCATATCCTTGGACTCCTTTGCTTCACAAACCACAGCTGACTAGCTAGTGTTGCCAACTTCCCTCCAACCATCACCATTAAAACACTCCCCCGCTATGCTCCTGAAATCAGTAACTGACAGGGTCGGCTGTCGGCCGGCCCGGGAGCTGCTACTGGGCCCTAAGGGCTCAGACGCACCAATAGAGTTTGCTGGACGAGAGTTCTTAGCACCTCTGCAGGTAATTTGTGAACAGAGTGCCCACAGATTTTACATGTAAAATCCCGTGAAAAATCTAGGAGTTTAGATGTCTACAGTGGGTGGTACCTAAAACAGCATGTTGAATGATCGGCAGACAAACGTTAGACACATTTGGTGCGATGTGTGTGAGCCTTATGAGAGTCTCTATAGTAGGGAAGTGGGTCATAGTGGTTAGAGTTTGTTATTACAGTGTTATCCAGCCTTTATTAATGTGTTATTACAGTGTTATCCAGCCATTATTAATGTGTTATTACAGTGTTATCCAGCCTTTATTAATGTGTTATTACAGTGTTATCCAGCCATTATTAATGTGTTATTACAGTGTTAACCAGCCATTATAAACGTGTTATTACAGTGTTATCCAGCCATTATTAATGTGTTATTACAGTGTTATCCAGCCATTATTAATGTGTTATTACAGTGTTATCCAGCCTTTATTAATGTGTTATTACAGTGTTATCCAGCCATTATAAACGTGTTATTAGAGTGTTATCCAGCCATTATTAATGTGTTATTACAGTGTTATCCAGCCATTATTAATGTGTTATTACAGTGTTATCCAGCCTTTATTAATGTGTTATTACAGTGTTATCCAGCCATTATTAACGTGTTATTACAGTGTTATCCAGCCTTTATTAATGTGTTATTACAGTGTTATTCAGCCTTTATTAATGTGTTATTACAGTGCTATCCAGCCTTTATTAATGTGTTATTACAGTGTTATCCAGCCTTTATTAACGTGTTATTAGTGTTATTCAGCCATTATTAACGTGTTATTACAGTGTTATCCAGCCTTTATTAATGTGTTATTACAGTGTTATCCAGCCATTATTAATGTGTTATTACAGTGTTATCCAGCCATTATTAATGTGTTATTGCAGTGTTATCCAGCCATTATTAATGTGTTATTACAGTGTTATCCAGCCATTATTAATGTGTTATTACAGTGTTATCCAGCCTTTATTAATGTGCTATTAGAGTGTTATCCAAACATTATTAATGTGTTATTACAGTGTTATCCAGCCTTTATTAATGTGCTATTAGAGTGTTATCCAAACATTATTAATGTGTTATTACAGTGTTATCCAGCCATTATTAATGTGTTATTACAGTGTTATCCAGCCTTTATTAATGTGCTATTAGAGTGTTATCCAAACATTATTAATGTGTAACTAATGTGTAGTTAAAGATGATGATACAAAAATAAAAAATAAAAACGTCTGTTTTTTTAAATTGTTTTATCTAAACCAGATCTATTGTGTTATATTCTCCTACATTCAATTCACATGTACACAAACTTTAGAGTGTTTTCTTTCAAATGGTACCAAGAATATGCATATCCTTGGTTCTGTGCCTGAGCTAGGCTGTTAGATTTGGGTATGTCTTCAGGCAGAAATTGCACAAAGTAGGGGGGGAGCTGTAATGTGGAACAATCGCTGACGTTTTAGCATAACCCCCTAGCGAAGGCTAAACCATGTCTTTTCTAGATAATCCCAACAAAGGTTTCCTCAGTTTAACAAAAAGTCATTTTGAATATAGTTTCACAGCTTGTAAAATTGTTTTGGAATATAAAATGCTGTAAACCCTGGAAGGACTTCCATGAATCCCATTCCAAACTGTATTACGCCTGTAGCCATTTTGTTTATAAAGAACACAGCCAATGTTGCTGTGCCTCATTCCATTATGTCTGTGGTTATTTGTCTCAGCAGACAGTTACCTCAGACGTGTGGGTCCTCTCTTGACATCCATATTCCTCACATGTCAACTTCATCAGACCTTTTTCTATGGGACAAGTAGGCATGGTAGGCTGAGCAGCGTTCCAAGCCATAAATACACTGGATTTGTTTCTGTGGGTTTTGTGCCTGACAGTGTCCCTAACATAAGGCTAGGTTAGCATGTCGTTCAGGTCGACTAAGAATGTGTACTTTATATTGTGATGCTTGTCTAACATGGTTGGCCTGCCATTTCATTCTCTATCAGAGCATCTGATTAAACCCCTCTGAGTCCAATCCAGTGACACATACGCTCTACTATACATCGCTTGTCAACTGCAATCGCTCTTCTTCATCTTGTAGCTCATCTTGTAGAAATTGAAATAACAGACTATTTGGTTTTAATTTGTGTTTTACAGCAACCCCCCCCCCCCCCCCCCCAAAAGATCATACATGAATGTCAGCCATCAAGTGTTTAAGATATATCAGTAAAAATACAGAAATACAGCTGGTGTAAAAAACATACCTGGGTAGAAACAAAACTCTTTCCAACAACCCAGTCTAAACAAAACTCTTTCCAACAACCCAGTCTAAACAAAACTCTTTCCAACAACACAGTCTAAACAAAGCTCTTTCCAACAACACAGTCTAAACAAAACTCTTTCCAACAACCCTGTCACGGTGAGTGAATGAGGACCCAAAAGCGAATTAACTTAACAGAGCTTCTTTAATAACCAAACATAGGTAGGTTCAGACAGACCGGCAGATTCCGACAGGACAGGACAAGGTTACAGCAAACATGACGATAGTCTGGTTCAGGCATGAAACACAACAAACAAGAATCCGACAAAGACAGGAGCAGAAACAGAGAGAGATATAGGGACCTAATCAGAGGGAAAAAGGGAACAGGTGGGAAACGGGGTGAATGGGTAGTTAGGAGGAGACAAGGAACAGCTGGGGGAAAGCGGGGGAGAAAAGGTAACCTAATACGACCAGCAGAGGGAGACAGGGTGAAAGGAAAGGACAGAAAGACACAACATGACAATACATGACAGTACCCCCCCACTCACCGAGCGCCTCCTGGCGCACTCGAGGAGGAAACCTGGCGGCAACGGAGGAAATCCTCGATCAGCGCACGGTCCAGCACGTCCCGAGAGGGAACCCAACTCCTCTCCTCAGGACCGTACCCCTCCCAATCTACGAGGTACTGGTGACCACGGCCCCGAGGACGCATGTCCAAAATCCTGCGGACCCTGTAGATGGGTGCGCCCTCGACAAGGATGGGGGGGGGGGGGGGAGACGAGCGGGGGCGCGAAGAACGGGCTTGATACAGGAGACATGGAAGACCGGGTGGACGCGACGAAGGTATCGCGGAAGAAGAAGTCGAACTGCGACAGGATTAATGACCCGAGAAATACGGAACGGACCAATGAACCGCGGGGTCAACTTGCGAGAAGCCGTCTTAAGGGGAAGGTTCTGAGTGGAGAGCCAAACTCTCTGACCGCGACAATATCTAGGACTCTTAGTTCTACGCTTATTAGCAGCCCTCACAGTCTGCGTCCTATAACGGCAAAGTGCAGACCTGACCCTCTTCCAGGTGCGCTCGCAACGTTGGACAAAAGCCTGAGCGGAGGGGACGCTGGACTCGGCGAACTGAGATGAGAACAGCGGAGGCTGGTACCCGAGGCTACTCTGAAAAGGAGATAGCCCGGTCGCAGACGAAGGAAGCGAGTTGTGGGCGTATTCTGCCCAGGGGAGCTGTTCTGACCAAGACGCAGGGTTGCGAAAAGAAAGACTGCGTAAGATGCGACCAATAGTCTGATTGGCCCGTTCTGCTTGACCGTTAGACTGGGGGTGAAAGCCGGAAGAGAGACTGACGGAAGCCCCAATCAAACGGCAAAACTCCCTCCAAAATTGAGACGTGAATTGCGGACCTCTGTCCGAAACGACGTCTGACGGAAGGCCATGAATTCTGAAAACATTCTCGATGATGATTTGTGCCGTCTCTTTAGCAGAAGGAAGCTTAGCAAGGGGAATGAAATGAGCCGCCTTAGAGAACCTATCGACAACCGTAAGAATAACAGTCTTCCCCGCTGACGAAGGCAGTCCGGTGACAAAATCTAAGGCGATGTGAGACCACGGTCGAGAGGGAATGGGAAGCGGCCTGAGACGGCCGGCAGGAGGAGAGTTACCGGACTTAGTCTGCGGGCAGACCGAACAAGCAGCCACGAAACGACGCGTGTCATGCTCCCGGGTGGGCCACCAAAAACGCTGGCGAATGGAAGCAAGCGTACCCCGAACACCAGGGTGGCCGGCTAACTTGGCAGAGTGAGCCCACTGAAGAACGGCCAGACGAGTAGGAACGGGAACGAAAAGAAGGTTCCTAGGACAAGCGCGCGGCGACGGAGTGTGAGTGAGCGCTTGCTTTACCTGCCTCTCAATTCCCCAGACAGTCAACCCGACAACACGCCCCTCAGGGAGAATCCCCTCGGGGTCAGTGGAGGCTACTGAAGAACTGAAGAGACGAGATAAAGCATCAGGCTTGGTGTTCTTAGAGCCCGGACGATAAGAAATCACGAACTCGAAACGAGCGAAAAACAGCGCCCAACGCGCCTGACGCGCATTAAGTCGTTTGGCAGAACGGATGTACTCAAGGTTCCTATGGTCAGTCCAAACGACAAAAGGAACGGTCGCGCCCTCCAACCACTGTCGCCATTCGCCTAGGGCTAACCGGATGGCGAGCAGTTCGCGGTTTCCCACATCATAGTTACGTTCCGACGGCGACAGGCGATGAGAAAAATACGCGCATGGGTGGACCTTGTCGTCAGAGAGGGAGCGCTGAGAAAGAATGGCTCCCACGCCCACCTCTGACGCGTCAACCTCGACAACGAACTGTCTAGAGATGTCAGGTGTAACAAGGATAGGAGCGGATGTAAAACGATTCTTGAGGAGATCAAAAGCTCCCTGGGCGGAAACGGACCACTTAAAGCACGTCTTGACAGAAGTAAGGGCTGTGAGAGGAGCTGCCACCTGACCGAAATTACGGATGAAACGACGATAGAAGTTTGCGAAGCCGAGAAAGCGCTGCAGCTCGATGCGTGACTTAGGGGCGGGCCAATCAATGACAGCTTGGACCTTAGCGGGATCCATCTTAATGCCTTCAGCGGAAATAACAGAACCGAGAAATGTGACGGAGGAGGCATGAAAAGTGCACTTCTCAGCCTTCACAAAAAGACAATTCTCTAAAAGGCGCTGGAGGACACGTCGAACGTGCTGAACATGAATCTGGAGTGACGGTGAAAAAATCAGGATATCGTCAAGGTAAACGAAAACAAAGATGTTCAGCATGTCTCTCAGGACATCATTGACTAATGCCTGAAAGACAGCTGGAGCGTTAGCGAGGCCGAAAGGAAGAACCCGGTATTCAAAGTGCCCTAACGGAGTATTAAACGCCGTCTTCCACTCGTCCCCCTCCCTGATGCGCACGAGATGGTAAGCGTTACGAAGGTCCAACTTAGTGAAAAACCTGGCTCCCTGCAGGATCTCGAAGGCTGAAGACATAAGAGGAAGCGGATAACGATTCTTCACTGTTATGTCATTCAGCCCTCGATAATCTATGCAGGGGCGCAGAGACCCGTCCTTCTTCTTGACAAAAAAAAACCCCGCTCCGGCGGGAGAGGAGGAGGGGACTATGGTACCGGCGTCAAGAGCTACAGACAAATAATCCTCGAGAGCCTTACGTTCGGGAGCCGACAGAGAGTATAGTCTACCCCGGGGGGGAGTGGTTCCCGGAAGGAGATCAATACTACAATCATACGACCGGTGTGGAGGAAGAGAGGTGGCCCTGGACCGACTGAACACCGTGCGCAGATCGTGATATTCCTCCGGCACCCCTGTCAAATCACCAGGCTCCTCCTGTGAAGAAGAGACAGAGGAAACAGGAGGGATAGCAGACATTAAACATTTCACATGACAAGAGACGTTCCAGGAGAGGATAGAATTACTAGACCAATTAATGGAAGGATTATGACAAACTAGCCAGGGATGGCCCAAAACAACAGGTGTAAAAGGTGAACGAAAAATTAAAAAAGAAATGGTTTCGCTATGATTACCAGAAACAGTGAGGGTTAAAGGTAGCGTCTCACGCTGAATCCTGGGGAGAGGACTACCATCCAGGGCGAACAAGGCCGTGGACTCCCTTAACTGTCTGAGAGGAATGTCATGTTCCCGAGCCCAGGTCTCGTCCATAAAACAGCCCTCCGCCCCAGAGTCTATTAAGGCACTGCAGGAAGCTGACGAACCGGTCCAGCGTAGATGGACCGACAAGGTAGTGCAGGATCTTGAAGGAGAGACAGGAGTAGTAGCGCTCACCAGTAGCCCTCCGCTTACTGATGAGCTCTGGCTTTTACTGGACATGAAGTGACAAAATGACCAGCAGAACCGCAATAGAGACAGAGGCGGTTGGTGATTCTCCGTTCCCTCTCCTTAGTCGAGATGCGGATACCTCCCAGCTGCATAGGCTCAGCTCCCGAGCCGGCAGAGGAAGATGGTAGTGATGCGGAGAGGGGGGCAACGGAGAGCGCGAGCTCCTTTCCACGAGCTCGGTGACGAAGATCAACCCGTCGCTCAATGCGAATAGCGAGTTCAATCAAGGAATCCACGCTGGAAGGAACCTCCCGGGAGAGAATCTCATCCTTTACCTCTGCGCGGAGACCCTCCAGAAGACGAGCGAGCAAGGCCGGCTCGTTCCAGCCACTGGAGGCAGCAAGAGTGCGAAACTCAATAGAGTAGTCAGTTATGGATCGATTGCCTTGACATAGGGAAGACAGGGCCCTGGAAGCCTCCTCCCCAAAAACAGATCGATCAAAAACCCGTATCATCTCCTCCTTAAAGTCCTGATACTGGTTAGTACACTCAGCCCTTGCCTCCCAGATTGCCGTGCCCCACTCACGAGCCCGTCCAGTAAGGAGAGATATGACGTAGGCGACACGAGCAGTGCTCCTGGCGTAAGTGTTGGGCTGGAGAGAAAACACAATATCACACTGGGTGAGGAACGAGCGGCATTCAGTGGGCTCCCCAGAGTAACACGGCGGGTTATTGATTCTGGGCTCCGGAGATTCGAAAGCCCTGGAAGTGGCCGGTGGATCGAGGCGGAGATGGTGAACCTGTTCTGTGAGGTTGGAGACTTGGGTGGCCAGGGTCTCAACGGCATGTCGAGCAGCAGACAATTCCTGCTCGTGTCTGCCTAGCATCGCTCCCTGGATCTCGACGGCTGAGTGGAGAGGATCCGAAGTCGCTGGGTCCATTCTTGGTCGGATTCTTCTGTCACGGTGAGTGAATGAGGACCCAAAAGCGAATTAACTTAACAGAGCTTCTTTAATAACCAAACATAGGTAGGTTCAGACAGACCAGCAGATTCCGACAGGACAGGACAAGGTTACAGCAAACATGACGATAGTCTGGTTCAGGCATGAAACACAACAAACAAGAATCCGACAAAGACAGGAGCAGAAACAGAGAGAGATATAGGGACCTAATCAGAGGGAAAAAGGGAACAGGTGGGAAACGGGGTGAATGGGTAGTTAGGAGGAGACAAGGAACAGCTGGGGGAAAGCGGGGGAGAAAAGGTAACCTAATACGACCAGCAGAGGGAGACAGGGTGAAAGGAAAGGACAGAAAGACACAACATGACAATACATGACAAACCCAGTCTAAACAAAACTCTTTCCAACAACCCAGTCTAAACAAAGCTCTTTCCAACAACCCAGTCTAAACAAAGCTCTTTCCAACAACACAGTCTAAACAAAACTCTTTCCAACAACCCAGTCTAAACAAAACTCTTTCCAATAACCCAGTCTAAACAAAACTCTTTCCAACAACCCAGTCTAAACAAAACTCTTTCCAACAACCCAGTCTAAACAAAACTCTTTCCAACAACCCAGTCTAAACAAAACTCTTTCCAATAACCCAGTCTAAACAAAACTCTTTCCAACAACCCAGTCTAAACAAAACTCTTTCCAACAACACAGTCTAAACAAAGCTCTTTCCAACAACACAGTCTAAACAAAACTCTTTCCAACAACCCAGTCTAAACAAAACTCTTTCCAACAACCCAGTCTAAACAAAGCTCTTTCCAACAACCCAGTCTAAACAAAGCTCTTTCCAACAACACAGTCTAAACAAAACTCTTTCCAACAACCCAGTCTAAACAAAACTCTTTCCAATAACCCAGTCTAAACAAAACTCTTTCCAACAACCCAGTCTAAACAAAACTCTTTCCAACAACCCAGTCTAAACAAAACTCTTTCCAATAAACCCATTCTAATAGATATAACGTAACTTTCCATAATAATGGAAGATAAGAACATATCATTTTCTATTGAATGTTCTACTTATTTTTGGTATATTTTATATCCATAAAAGTAAATGCATAAAAACACAGCCTTTGCATATTGTTTTTCAAAAATAATTTATAAATTACTTAGATACATTGAAATGTATGAGGGGCAAAAAGACTCCTGAAATTGATTATTGAATTAGAACTAGTACAAGACCCAAAAGCTTAATTTATGACTTATTTAAAGCCAATATATATATATTTTTTGTTTTGTTTATTTAGCCATGTTGTACATCTTGTGTGTTCTGTTTCCCACTGACTCTATGTATTTGCACATTGGTAATAAAATTATGACATACAAGAGCACATACCTGGTTTCCCAAGTCTAAATTGAATGAACGAATGTGGATAAATGTGTGTGTGTGTGTGTGTGTGTGTGTGTGTGTGTGTGTGTGTGTGTGTGTGTGTGTGTGTGTGTGTGTGTGTGTGTGTGTGTGTGTGCGCGCACAGCAGCACACACAGCTGGTCCTGGGCATCGCTCCAGTGTAGCCCTGGCCAGCAGACATACAAAGTATGCCAGCGATGAATCCCCATCACCGCAGTGCCAGTTGGCCTAATAACAGTGTTTATAACCAGTCAGGGTCTGCTATGAGGTAATATGATGAATGTGAAAAGTCCGGCTCAGGAGCTCAATTTGTGTTGCAAGGCACAAATCATGACAGTCAAATCCACACTACAGGAGAAATGGCTCGCTATCTTTCCTGGCAGTGAAACGGATACATCTCCCTGTCTGGCTCCAGAGTCCCGAGACAGACAGTAACAATGCTGTGTGTGTCAGCACTTGGAGACGTTGAACAGTAAAACTACTTCATCTTTTACCTGACTTTAACCATCGCTGTCTGCAACGTGAGGAGGTTGTTACCTCGGAATAGTTCAAACAATGCACCCAAACAGATTCTCTCAGTAGTCACTTTGGGGATTGTTTGAAATCTAGTCTTTTACATTCTGAGACAGTACTATATGGACCTGGAGAGTCAGCAACCCAAGACTTGTGTTTGTTTAGTTAGCTACGTTTGGCTTAGCGTTTCACATCACAGTGTAAATAAAAAGCTGTGGCAAGACCCCTGGTAGCAGAGTCATTGAAGCATGCTTACAGTACCTCACCTCAAAGCAACTGAAAGTCAGTGAAGTGACAAGGTACATCAAGTAAATGACAAATGCACATTTAAGTGATAATGTGGTAGAGGAGCTAGCTAACAACACAGCTAACACAATCACTTCAAACTGAAGCTGGAAAGACTGCAAACTAGCTGCACTTCAGTTTGTTTGATATTTTTTCAATTGACATTTCTTTGTATATATCCATACAAATGATGCTAGCTGATTCATGATTTCGACTGTCTGAGAAACATTGCCTGTCTGTCTCGTCCCGACTCCCGACACGTTCATTACTATGGTACAGCTGGAGATCGAATTTGAATATTGAAACAATGTTGCACATTTTGGAGAGACAGACAGCAAGGTTTATACAAAATGTCAGTCTAAAATAAATGTGAGCTCTAGATGCTTTTATGGTGGAGATCAAGTTTATAAATTGCTTGGCTGGGTTGACGAGACAGTGGATTGGGCTGATGAGACAGTGGATTGGGCTGATGAGACAGTGCATTGTGCTGATGAGACATTGGATTGTGCTGATGAGACAGTGGATTGGGCTGATGAGACAGTGGATTGGGCTGACAAGACAGTGGATTGGGCTGATGAGACAGTGGATTGGGCTGACGAGACAGTGGATTGGGATGATGAGACAGTGGATTGGGCTGACGAGACAGTGGATTGGGCTGACGAGACAGTGGATTGGGCTGACGAGACAGTGGATTGGGCTGATGAGACAGTGGATTGGGCTGACGAGACAGTGGATTGTGCAGTCAGATGGAACAGAGTAAATAGGCATTTTAACGTCATAGATTTAGCCAGTGTTAACTTGTGGAATGGACATCGGCTGGAATGCGGTTTTAACCAATCAGCATTCAGGATTTGACCCACCCGTTGTATAAAATGTAAATAATCGTCTTACCACTTTTGTCCCCCGGCAACGTGCTGCTGCACAGTGTATCCAAACTGGGCCTGCTTGGGGCCCTTGATGATCCTGTGGTTCTTGGTGTGGATGTTGAAACCATCATGGAGCCCTGGAAACAGACACAGCAAGGCAAACACATGCCATTAATAGCATGCTTGGACAGCACGTTATATTTATTTGGCTACGACAGACACTTCCCAAAAAACGCTTGTGTTTTGCCTGTGACCTGAAGTGCAACAGAAAGATTTCATGCTGGTTAGAACATTAACACCAGCCAAGTAACACAAACTCGAAGCGATAGATTGGAGTTTCATCAGAAACAGGACATGTGTGGGTTTGAGACTTTCACCCAGCGGTACCAAGAGCATCACAGCTGTTATTAGCCGGAAGGCGGCCATTTTGATGCTGACTTTGTAGCCAGCCACCTTGTGCGAGAAGGACACAGATAGCATGCCAGAGAGGGTGTTTGTCTTGTCTCGATATTCAAATCAAATCAACTTGTATTGGTCACATACACATGTTTAGCAAATGTTATTGCGGGTGTGGCAAAATGCTTGTGTTTCTAGCTCCAGTGCAGTAATATCTTATGAGTACTATCTAACAATTTCACAACAATACACACAAAATCTAAAGTAAAGGAATCGAATTTACCTTACCTCATTTGCACTAACTGTATATAGACTTTTTGTTTTCTTTTGTTCTACTGTATTATTGACTGTATGTTTTGTTTATTCCATGTGTAACTCTGTGTTGTTGTATGTGTCGATTGCTATGCTTTATCTTGACCAGGTCGCAGTTGCAAATGAGAACTTGTTCTCAACTAGCCTACCTGGTTAAATAAAGGTGTTCTCAACTAGCCTACCTGGTTAAATAAATGTGTTCTCAACCAGCCTACCTGGTTAAATAAAGGTGTTCTCAACTAACCTACCTGGTTAAATAAAGGTGTTCTCAACTAGCCTACCTGGTTAAATAAAGGTGTTCTCAACTAGCCTACCTGGTTAAATAAAGGTGTTCTCAACTAGCCTACCTGGTTAAATAAAGGTGTTCTCAACTAGCCTACCTGGTTAAATAAAGGTGTTCTCAAATAGCCTACCTGGTTAAATAAAGGTGAAATAAAATAAAAAATAAAAAAAATAAAAAATAAATATAAATATTTGGACTTGCAATGTTGGAGCAGCATAGACTAAAATACAGTAGAATAGAATACATTATATACAAATGAGATGAGTAATGCAAAATATGTAAATATTATTAAAGTGACTAGTGTTCCATTATTAAAGTGGCCAGTGATTTCAAGTCTATGTATATAGGCAGCAGCCTCTAAGGTGCTATTGAAAACAGGCTACCGCTGATGCGTCTGATCCAAGAAAACTATAGTATTTTCCCTTGGAATATCTCTAGGCTATGACACCTGGACTCCAGTACCTTAAGTATCTCGTACAGAAACAAACATAGCCATGGAGGTCTCATGATGTCATCTCAGAATGATAATTGTTTCCATTCCCCTCATGCCTGTGAAGAGCCCTGGCCTTACCCCTCTCTCCCTGATCTCCTAGCTCACTGTAAACAGAGCCTTGTCCCAAAAGGCAAGCAGATATTTTACACTGTAGGGGCTGTAGGTAAACAGTAGAGCTGTCTGTCACTGAGTTTGATTGACATTGCTCAGTCTGCGTGAGGGTGGGTGGAAGGGGTGGATGGATGGCTGAAGGTTTTGTAAGCGGTAGTAGTCATATTGAAAGGGGTGGATGGATGGCTGAAGGTTTTGTAAGCGGTAGTAATCATATTGAAAGGGGTGGATGGATGGCTGAAGGTTTGTGTGAGGATAAGCAGTAGTAGTCATATTGAAAGGGGTGGATGGAGGGATGGCTGAAGGTTTTGTAAGCGGTAGTAGTCATATTGAAAGGGGTGGATGGATGGCTGAAGGTTTGTGTCAGGATAAGCAGTAGTAGTCATATTGAAAGGGGTGGATGGATGGCTGAAGGTTTTGTAAGCGGTAGTAGTCATATTGAAAGGGGTGGATGGATGGCTGAAGGTTTTGTAAGCGATAGTAGTCATATTGAAAGGGGTGGATGGATGGCTGAAGGTTTGTGTGAGGAGAAGCGGTAGTAGTCATATTGAAAGGGGTGGATGGATGGCTGAAGGTTTGTGTGAGGATAAGCGTTAGTAGTCATATTAAAAGGGGTGGATGGATGGCTGAAGGTTTGTGTGAGGAGGAGAGGTAGTAGTCATATTGAAAGGGGTGGATGGATGGCTGAAGGTTTGTGTGAGGAGAAGCGGTAGTAGTCATATTGAAAGGGGTGGATGGATGGCTGAAGGTTTTGTAAGCAGTAGTAGTCATATTGAAAGGGGTGGATGGATGGCTGAAGGTTTTGTAAGCGTTAGTAGTCATATTGAAAGGGGTGGATGGATGGCTGAAGGTTTGTGTGAGGATAAGCGGTAGTAGTCATATTGAAAGGGGTGGATGGATGGCTGAAGGTTTGTGTGAGGATAAGCGTTAGTAGTCATATTGAAAGGGGTGGATGGATGGCTGAAGGTTTGTGTGAGGAGGAGAGGTAGTAGTCATATTGAAAGGGGTGGATGGATGGCTGAAGGTTTGTGTGAGGAGAAGCGGTAGTAGTCATATTAAAAGGGGTGGATGGATGGCTGAAGGTTTTGTAAGCGGTAGTAGTCATATTGAAAGGGGTGGATGGATGGCTGAAGGTTTGTGTGAGGAGAAGCGGTATTAGTCATATTGAATGGGGTGGATGGATGGCTGAAGGTTTGTGTGAGGATAAGCGTTAGTAGTCATATTGAAAGGGGTGGATGGATGGCTGAAGGTTTGTGTGAGGAGGAGAGGTAGTAGTCATATTGAAAGGGGTGGATGGATGGCTGAAGGTTTGTGTGAGGAGAAGCGGTAGTAGTCATATTGAAAGGGGTGGATGGATGGCTGAAGGTTTTGTAAGCGGTAGTAGTCATATTGAAAGGGGTGGATGGATGGCTGAAGGTTTTGTAAGCGGTAGTAGTCATATTGAAAGGGGTGGATGGATGGCTGAAGGTTTGTGTGAGGAGAAGCGGTAGTAGTCATATTGAAAGGGGTGGATGGATGGCTGAAGGTTTTGTAAGCGGTAGTAGTCATATTGAAAGGGGTGGATGGATGGCTGAAGGTTTTGTAAGCGGTAGTAGTCATATTGAAAGGGGTGGATGGATGGCTGAAGGTTTTGTAAGCGGTAGTAGTCATATTGAAAGGGGTGGATGGATGGCTGAAGGTTTGTGTGAGGAGAAGCGGTAGTAGTCATATTGAAAGGGGTGGATGGATGGCTGAAGGTTTTGTAAGCGGTAGTAGTCATATTGAAAGGGGTGGATGGATGGCTGAAGGTTTTGTAAGCGATAGTAGTCATATTGAAAGGGGTGGATGGATGGCTGAAGGTTTGTGTGAGGAGAAGCGGTAGTAGTCATATTGAAAGGGGTGGATGGATGGCTGAAGGTTTGTGTGAGGATAAGCGTTAGTAGTCATATTAAAAGGGGTGGATGGATGGCTGAAGGTTTGTGTGAGGAGGAGAGGTAGTAGTCATATTGAAAGGGGTGGATGGATGGCTGAAGGTTTGTGTGAGGAGAAGCGGTAGTAGTCATATTGAAAGGGTTGGATGGATGGCTGAAGGTTTTGTAAGCAGTAGTAGTCATATTGAAAGGGGTGGATGGATGGCTGAAGGTTTTGTAAGCGTTAGTAGTCATATTGAAAGGGGTGGATGGATGGCTGAAGGTTTGTGTGAGGATAAGCGGTAGTAGTCATATTGAAAGGGGTGGATGGATGGCTGAAGGTTTGTGTGAGGATAAGCGTTAGTAGTCATATTGAAAGGGGTGGATGGATGGCTGAAGGTTTGTGTGAGGAGGAGAGGTAGTAGTCATATTGAAAGGGGTGGATGGATGGCTGAAGGTTTGTGTGAGGAGAAGCGGTAGTAGTCATATTGAAAGGGGTGGATGGATGGCTGAAGGTTTTGTAAGCGGTAGTAGTCATATTGAAAGGGGTGGATGGATGGCTGAAGGTTTGTGTGAGGAGAAGCGGTATTAGTCATATTGAATGGGGTGGATGGATGGCTGAAGGTTTGTGTGAGGATAAGCGTTAGTAGTCATATTGAAAGGGGTGGATGGATGGCTGAAGGTTTGTGTGAGGAGGAGAGGTAGTAGTCATATTGAAAGGGGTGGATGGATGGCTGAAGGTTTGTGTGAGGAGAAGCGGTAGTAGTCATATTGAAAGGGGTGGATGGATGGCTGAAGGTTTTGTAAGCGGTAGTAGTCATATTGAAAGGGGTGGATGGATGGCTGAAGGTTTTGTAAGCGGTAGTAGTCATATTGAAAGGGGTGGATGGATGGCTGAAGGTTTGTGTGAGGAGAAGCGGTAGTAGTCATATTGAAAGGGGTGGATGGATGGCTGAAGGTTTTGTAAGCGGTAGTAGTCATATTGAAAGGGGTGGATGGATGGCTGAAGGTTTGTGTGAGGATAAGCGGTAGTAGTCATTTTGAATGGGGTGGATGGATGGCTGAAGGTTTGTGTGAGGATAAGCGTTAGTAGTCATATTGAAAGGGGTGGATGGATGGCTGAAGGTTTGTGTGAGGAGAAGCGGTAGTAGTCATATTGAAAGGGGTGGATGGATGGCTGAAGGTTTTGTAAGCGGTAGTAGTCATATTGAAAGGGGTGGATGGATGGCTGAAGGTTTTGTAAGCGGTAGTAGTCATATTGAAAGGGGTGGATGGATGGCTGAAGGTTTGTGTGAGGAGAAGCGGTAGTAGTCATATTGAAAGGGGTGGATGGATGGCTGAAAGTTTTGTAAGCGGTAGTAGTCATATTGAAAGGGGTGGATGGATGGCTGAAGATTTGTGTGAGGATTAGTGGTAGTAGTCATATTGAAAGGGGTGGATGGATGGCTGAAGGTTTGTGTGAGGAGATGCGGTAGTAGTCATATTGAAAGGGGTGGATGGATGGCTGAAGGTTTTGTAAGCGGTAGTAGTCATATTGAAAGGGGTGGATGGATGGCTGAAGGTTTTGTAAGCGGTAGTAGTCATATTGAAAGGGGTGGATGGATGGCTGAAGGTTTTGTAAGCGGTAGTAGTCATATTGAAAGGGGTGGATGGATGGCTGAAGGTTTGTGTGAGGAGAAGCGGTAGTAGTCATATTGAAAGGGGTGGATGGATGGCTGAAAGTTTTGTAAGCGGTAGTAGTCATATTGAAAGGGGTGGATGGATGGCTGAAGATTTGTGTGAGGATTAGTGGTAGTAGTCATATTGAAGTTGATCATTCATGTTATAGTGCAGAAGACTACTGAAAGAGCTGCTTCCTGTGCTTGGTCCTCCTATGTTGAATATAATAAACGGCTCTCTATCCACCAGATGTGTACCAAACTCACTAAAAGTGGCAGTAATAAAGCCTCTCTTGAAAAAGCCAAACCTTGACCCAGAAAATATAAAAAACTATCGGCCTATATCGAATCTTCCATTCCTCTCAAAAATGTTTGAAAAAGCTGTTGCGCAGCAACTCATTGCCTTCCTGAAGACAAACAATATATACGAAATACTTCAGTCTGGTATTAGACCCCATCATAACACTGAGACTGCACTTCTGAAGGTGGTAAATTACCTTTTAATGGCATCAGACCGAGTCTCTAACATCTGTCCTCGTGCTCCTAGACCTTACTGCTGCTTTTGATATCATCGATCACCACATTCTTTTGGAGAAATTGGAAACCCAAATTGGTCTACAAGTTCTGGCCTGGTTTAGATCTTATCTGTCGGAAAGATATCAGTTTGTCTCTGTGAATGGTTTGTACTCTGACAAATCAACTGTAAATTTCGGTGTTCCTCAAGGTTCCGTTTTAGGACCACTATTGCTTTCACTGTATATTTTACCTCTTGGGGATGTCATTCGAAAACATAATGTTAACTTTCATTGCTATGCGGATAACACACAGCTGTACATTTCAATGAAACATGGTGAAGCCCCAAAATTGCCCTCGGTAGAAGCCTGTGTTTCAGACATAAGGAAGTGGATGGCTGCAAACTTTCTACTTTTAAACTCGGACAAAACAGAGATGCTTGTTCTAGGTCCCAAGAAACAAAGAGATCTTCTGTTGAATCCGACAATTAATCTTGATGGTTGTACAGTCGTCTCAAATAAAACTGTGAAGGACCTCGGCGCTACTCTGGACTCTGATCTCTCTTTTGAAGAACATATCAAGACTGTTTCAAGGACAGCTTTTTCCATCTACGTAACATTGCAAAAATCAGAAACTTTCTGTCCAAAAATGATGCAGAAAAATTAATCCATGCTTTTGTTAATTCAAGGTTAGACTACTGTAATGCTCTACTTTCCGGCTACCCGGATAAAGCACTAAATAAACTTCAGTTAGTGCTAAATACGGCTGATAGAATCCTGACTAGAACCAAACAATTTGATCATATTACTCCAGTTCTAGCCTCCCTACACTGGCTTCCTGTTAAGGCAAGGGCTGATTTCAAGGTTTTACTGCTAACCTACAAAGCATTACATGGGCTTGCTCCTACCTATCTTTCTGATTTGGTCCTGCCGTACATACCTACACGTACGCTACGGTCACAAGACACAGGCCTCCTAATTGTCCCTATAATTTCTAAGCAAACAGCTGGAGGCAGGGCTTTCTCCTATAGAGCTCCATTTTTATGGAATGGTCTGCCTACCCATGTGAGAGACGCAAACTCGGTCTCAACCTTTAAGTCTTTACTGAAGACTCATCTCTTCAGTGGGTCATATGATTGAGTGTAGTCTGGCCCAGGAGTGTGAAGGTGAATGGAAAGGCTCTGGAGCAACGAACCACCCTTGCTGTCTCTGCCTGGCCGGTTCCCCACTCTCCAATGGGATTCTCTGCCTCTAACCTTATTACAGGGGCTGAGTCACTGGCTTACTGGTGCTCTTTCATGCCATCCCTAGGAGGGGTGCAACACACTTGAGTGGGTTGAGTCACTGACGTGATCTTCCTGTCTGGATTTCCCCCCCCCCCCCCCCCCTTGGGTTGTGTTGTGGCGGAGATCTTTGTGGGCTATACTCGGCCTTGTCTCAGGATGGTAAGTTGGTGGTTGAAGATGGTGTGAGGGCTGTGCTTTGGCAAAGTGGGTGGGGTTATATCCTTCCTGTTTGGCCCTGTCCGGGGGTATCATCGGATGGGGCCACAGTGTCTCCTGACCCCTCCTGTCTCAGCCTCCAGTATTTATGCTGCAGTAGTTTATGTGTCGGGGGGCTAGGGTCAGTTTGTTATATCTGGAGTCCTTCTCCTGTCTTATCCGGTGTCCTGTGTGAATTTAAGTATGCTCTCTCTAATTCTCTCATTCTCTCGGAGGACCTGAGCCCTAGGACCATGCCTCAGGACTACCTGGCATGATGACTCCTTGCTGTCCCCAGTCTACCTGGCCGTGCTGCTGCTCCAGTTTCAACTGTTCTGCCTGCGGCTATGTAATCCTGACCTGTTCACCGGACTGCTACCTGTCCCAGATCTGCTATTTTCAACTCTCTAGAGACAGCAGGAGTGGTAGATATACTCTTAATGATCGGCTATGAAAAGCCAACTGACATTTACTCCTGAGGTGCTGACTTGCTGCACCCTCGACAACTACTGTGATTATCATTATTTGACCATGCTGGTCATTTATGAACATTTGAACATCTTGGCCATGTTCTGTTATAATCTCCACCCGGCACAGCCAGAAGAGGACTGGCCACCCCTCATAGCCTGGTTCCTCTTTAGGTTTCTTCCTAGGCTTTGGCCTTTCTAGGGAGTTTTTCCTAGCCACCGTGCTTCTACACCTGCATTGCTTGCTGTTTTGGGTTTTACACTGGGTTTCTGTACAGATCTTTGAGATATCAGCTGATGTACGAAGGGCTATATAAATAAATGTAATTTGATTTGAAGACTGGATGTTGAAATCATGTAGCAGCTTACCTGGATATTTCCTTCCTGCTCATTTAAATGGACATACTGTATACAAAGTACATTAAAGGAAAACTCAGAAAAATTATATTAACTTCTTTTTTTTAAATACAGAAAAACAGCCGGTGTACAGAATGCATCATACCTGCTGTATTTCTGTATTTTGACATGTACAGTATGTCTTGAAAAGTTGATTGCTGACATTGTAAAACATGGAACTGTATCAACAATGGGACTAATGAAACAAATACCAAAATAGATGACCTTTTACTAGATGCCAACATTATGTAGCACTGAATGAACACTAAAGTCAGAATAGCACTGATCTACACTGAATAACATTATTTAAGGTTATTGCCATTGTACTTGGCTAAGACAAGACTTTACGACAAGAAGAACAGAAGCATACCTTATTGTCCTATTCTGAGGAAACGTAAATTCATCTATTTGTTTTCTACCAACACCTGAGACAAACACACTGAGTGCCTTGCTTTTAATGGCATAAAGGCTGGAGATGGCATCTAGAATACTGATGCCAGGCAGCAGCCCTCTGATTGGCAGATCACTCTTCATCAGATGATGACTGACCATTGACTGTGCGATGCTCACATCAGTTTAGGGAATTACCTTCCCAGTCAAATTCAACCCCCTTAATTGTTTTCTGTACGTGAGATCAGATTTAGAAATCTACCACAGGTGATGAGCTGAGAAAGATCAATAATTGCAACCCACATGCCTTCCCAGATGTGTATTTCTGGTAGAAGTTGAGCAGAGCGTTTAAGCACTATGGTGAAACCCTGATTAGACCATGTGGGAACCAGACAAGACAAATTCATCTCAGAGAACAAAATGGAAAGGACCGCAAACACAACTATGGGGACTGATCAAAAGACAGACCGGATTTGTGATTGTGTAGATTACTTCTCCTCACTTCCTCTGGACACTAAGAGCATTATGGGAAAACGCAATTCCCTTCTGGATTCAATTAAAATGCGTATCAGAGACGATACTTTTTCGGCTTTTCTCGCTGTCACCAAGTTACCCAAAATGGCTTATTAATGAAAACAGCATCATGTGGATTTTTTATTTCCAACGGAGGAAGCAAGCAGCAAGCACATTTTTGTTGAGGAGATGGAAGACATGAGTAGATCTTCTTCTTGACAGAGAGGAGAGAGCAGGATGGAAAACGTAATCTTCGTCAACATAACTTCCTTTCATTCTGGCTCTTCATTCATCTATCTTCTCCTTCAACTCCAGCTGTATACAGTGTCTTCGGTTCACCGGTCTCACACCACTTTGTCTCTATATTATATACAGTGGAAGACAGACGTCTTGGCTACTGTAAGGTCAGGGTTCATGTTGGGATTTACATTTCATTGCAATTTTTCTTGTCTGACGTCAAGGGCTATGAGCCAGCTTGTGATGACAGTGATATAACACTAACGTAGAGCAGGAAATAGAGAGAGAAATGGAGAAGTATCAAGAGAAAGAAAGAGGCAGCTTTAAAAGTCATCACCCTTAATGACATACAGTTAGAGGATTATTACTTGGAAAAAAAGATTTCACAGTCAGAACCCAACCCTGTGAGGAGTCAGAACCCAACCCTGTGAGCGGTCAGAACCCAACCCTGTGAGCGGTCAGAACCCAACCCTGTGAGGAGTCAGAACCCAACCCTGTGAGGAGTCAGAACCCAACCCTGTGAGCGGTCAGAACCCAACCCTGTGAGGAGTCAGAACCCAACCCTGTGAGCGGTCAGAACCCAACCCTGTGAGCGGTCAGAACCCAACCCTGTGAGCGGTCAGAACCCAACCCTGTGAGGAGTCAGAACCCAACCCTGTGAGCAGTCAGAACCCAACCCTGTGAGCAGTCAGAACCCAACCCTGTGAGGAGTCAGAACCCATCCCTGTGAGCAGTCAGAACCCAACCCTGTGAGCAGTCAGAACCCAACCCTGTGAGGAGTCAGAACCCAACCCTGTGAGGAGTCAGAACCCAACCCTGTGAGCAGTCAGAACCCAACCCTGTGAGGAGTCAGAACCCAACCCTGTGAGGAGTCAGAACCCAACCCTGTGAGCAGTCAGAACCCAACCCTGTGAGCAGTCAGAACCCAACCCTGTGAGGAGTCAGAACCCATCCCTGTGAGCAGTCAGAACCCAACCCTGTGAGCAGTCAGAACCCAACCCTGTGAGGAGTCAGAACCCAACCCTGTGAGCAGTCAGAACCCAACCCTGTGAGGAGTCAGAACCCAACCCTGTGAGCAGTCAGAACCCAACCCTGTGAGGAGTCAGAACCCAACCCTGTGAGCAGTCAGAACCCAACCCTGTGAGCAGTCAGAACCCAACCCTGTGAGGAGAAAGAACCCAACCCTGTGAGGAGTCAGAACCCAACCCTGTGAGCAGTCAGAACCCAACCCTGTGAGGAGTCAGAACCCAACCCTGTGAGCAGTCAGAACCCATCCCTGTGAGCGGTCAGAACCCATCACTGTGAGCAGTCAGAACCCAACCCTGTGAGCAGTCAGAACCCAACCCTGTGAGGAGTCAGAACCCAACCCTGTGAGCAGTCAGAACCCAACCCTGTGAGCAGTCAGAACCCAACCCTGTGAGGAGAAAGAACCCAACCCTGTGAGGAGTCAGAACCCAACCCTGTGAGCAGTCAGAACCCAACCCTGTGAGCAGTCAGAACCCAACCCTGTGAGCGGTCAGAACCCAACCCTGTGAGCAGTCAGAACCCAACCCTGTGAGCAGTCAGAACCCAACCCTGTGAGCGGTCAGAACCCAACCCTGTGAGCGGTCAGAACCCAACCCTGTGAGCAGTCAGAACCCAACCCTGTGAGGAGTCAGAACCCAACCCTGTGAGCGGTCAGAACCCAACCCTGTGAGGAGAAAGAACCCAACCCTGTGAGGAGTCAGAACCCAACCCTGTGAGCAGTCAGAACCCAACCCTGTGAGCAGTCAGAACCCAACCCTGTGAGCGGTCAGAACCCAACCCTGTGAGCAGTCAGAACCCAACCCTGTGAGCAGTCAGAACCCAACCCTGTGAGCAGTCAGAACCCAACCCTGTGAGGAGTCAGAACCCAACCCTGTGAGCGGTCAGAACCCATCCCTGTGAGGAGTCAGAACCCATCCCTGTGAGCAGTCAGAACCCAACCCTGTGAGCAGTCAGAACCCAACCCTGTGAGGAGTCAGAACCCAACCCTGTGAGCAGTCAGAACCCAACCCTGTGAGCGGCCAGAACCCATCCCTGTGAGCAGTCAGAACCCAACCCTGTGAGGAGTCAGAACCCAACCCTGTGAGCAGTCAGAACCCAACCCTGTGAGCGGTCAGAACCCAACCCTGTGAGCAGTCAGAACCCATCCCTGTGAGCGGTCAGAATCCAACCCTGTGAGCGGTCAGAACCCATCACTGTGAGCAGTCAGAACCCATCCCTGTGAGCAGTCAGAACCCAACCCTGTGAGCGGTCAGAACCCATCCCTGTGAGCGGTCAGAACCCATTCCTGTGAGCGGTCAGAACCCAACCCTGTGAGCGGTCAGAACCCAACCCTGTGAGCGGTCAGAACCCAACCCTGTGAGCAGTCAGCCCCCCAACCCTGTGAGCGGTCAGAACCCAACCCTGTGAGCAGTCAGAACCCAACCGTGTGAGCGGTCAGAACCCATCCCTGTGAGCATTCAGAACCCAGCACCTTGAGCAGTCAGAACCCAACCCTGTGAGCGGTCAGAACCCAACCCTGTGAGCGGTCAGAACCCATCCCTGTTAGCAGTCAGAACCCAACCCTGTGAGCGGTCAGAACCCATCCCTGTGAGCAGTCAGAACCCAACCCTGTGAGCAGTCAGCCCCCCAACCCTGTGAGCGGTCAGAACCCAACCCTGTGAGCAGTCAGAACCCAACCGTGTGAGAGGTCAGAACCCATCCCTGTGAGCATTCAGAACCCAGCACCTTGAGCAGTCAGAACCCAACCCCGTGAGCGGTCAGAACCCATCCATGTGAGCAGTCAGAACCCAGCACCTTGAGCAGTCAGAACCCAGCACCTTGAGCAGTCAGAACCCAACCCAGTGAGCACACAGAACCCATCCCAGTGAGCAGTCAGAACATTACTTAGTAATCAGTCAGAACCCATCCCAGTGAGCAGTCAGAACCCTTCCCAGTGAGCAGTCAGTACCCAGCCCAGTGAACAGTCAGAACCCATCCCAGTGAGAAATCAGAACCCATCCCAGTGAGTTGAAGAGATGGATTTCATAGAGCACACAAAAACAGAGCCCAGGACAAGCCCCCACTTCTCTTACGTCAACACAGTAGGGCCTATTTTGAATACCCTAAACCCCACTCTCAGTCCTCTCTATACAGCTCTACAATCTGTTAGGCTCTGAGGGCCAAGTCAAGTCATCCTTTTTTCTCCATGGGAAATTTATTTTGTTACTGAGATCACAACGTAAAAGCACCAACAAAGTTTATGAGGCGACATAACAAATAAATAGAAGGTCAAAGTTGGGTTAGCTTCAGCACTGAGAGGCAAACCAATGGTTCAGAGAGTTTGCAAGCGGCAGTTCAGGTATGGTTCTGTTGTGTATTGCTAATCATTTTTACCAAGATTAGAGCAGTATAGAGAGCTGATATATTAAATAAATAGTTAGAAGCAGAAACTGGCCAAATACATGTTTATTTCCATTTGATGGACAAATGGACTTGACAGAGAAAAGTGTGTATTGGACAAACGTGTGAAATGCATTGGAACTCGTTATTTAATTGCTGGTCGGGATAGTTAGTAGGGCCGGGACCATACCATTATCACAATATTGTTTCTATGGCAAAAATGTAAACACAAAGCAGACCAAACTCTTTCAGTCCTTTAAACACCTGCTGTATGTAAAATATTTTGAGCTATAGACATAAAATAAATAAATGTGACTCTGAAAGACAAACTAATGATGTTTGTTTCCAACATTAATGCTGTTTTCCTAAAGAACTTAAATCCGCATTGTGTTTGGTTTCTTTGTTATGATACTAAGGAGTTTGGCGATACTGGTATCGTCCTGGCCCTAGTAGTTAAAATGATTATATATATATTTTTCATAGAAAGTAGGCATTTGAAAAACATCAGTCACTTGTGAGATTCAGTTAGCAGTTAAAGAAGAGAGTCAAAGTCAGGCCAATAACCATTTCCTTTGAAATAAAGTACTGTCATGGTTCATTCTTTAGAAGAGTTTGATTTTTCACGTTGACAGTTTTAAAGGAGATCACGTCTGCTATCAAGGCAGCTGAAGATTTTAAATCTAATGAGAGCACTGCAATTGCAGAAAAAATATCTTTATAATCCTCCAAAATATGTATATCTCACTAGTATATTCTGCCAACAGATGTTGCTGCTCTGTCAAGAGAAATTATACAAGAGTATATGTGAGCATACAGTGCCTTTGGGAGGTATTCAGATCCCTTCGTTTTTCCCACATTTTGTTACGTTACAGCCCTATTCTAAAATGGATTAAATAAAACAATTTCCTCAGCAATCTACACACAATACCCCATAATGACAAAGCAAAAATATGTTTTTAGAAATGTTTGCAAATGTTTTAAGTATTCAGACCTTTTGCTATGAGACTCAAATTGAGCTCAGGTGCATCCTGCTTCCATTGATCATCTTTGAGATATTTCTACAACTTGATTGGAGTCCACCTGTGGTAAATTCAATTTATTGGACATGATTTGGAAAGGCACACACATGTCCACAGTGGCTTGCGAAAGTATTCACCCACCTTGGCATTTTTCCTATTTTGTTGCCATACAATCTGGAATTAAAATAGGTTTTTGGGCGGTTTGTTCATTTGATTTACACAACATACTACCTACCACTTTGAAGATGCAAAATATTTTTATTGTGAAACAAGCAAGAAATAAGACCAAAAAAAATGAAAACTTGAGCGTGCATAACTATTCACCACCCCAAAGTCAATACTTTGTAGAGCCACCTTTTTCAGCAATTACAGCTGCAATTATCTTGGGGTATGTCTCTATAAGCTTGGCACATCTAGCTACTGGGATTTTTGCCCATTCTTTAAGGCAAAACTGCTCCAGCTCCTTCAAGTTGGATGGGTTCCGCAGGTGTACAGCAATCTTTAAGTCATACCACAGATTTTAAATCCGATTGAGGTCTGTGCTTTGACTAGGCCATTCCAAGACATTTAAAAGTTTCCCCTTAAACCACTCAAGTGTTGCTTTAGCAGTATGCTTATGATCATTGTCCTGCTGGAAGGTGAAGCTCCGTCCCAGTCTCAAATCTCTTGAAGACTGAATAAGGTTTCCCTCAATGTGCCTGTATTTAGCTCCATCCATCATTCCTTCATGTTCTGACCAGTTTCCCAGACTCTGCCAATGAAAGACAGCATGATGCTGCCACCACCATGCTTCACTGTGGGATGCTGTTCTCGGGGGGATGAGAGGTATTGGGTTTGCGCCAGACATAGTGTTTGCCTTGATGGCCCAAAAGCTCAATTTTAGTTTAATCTAACCTGAGTACCTTCTTCCATATGTTTGGGGAGTCTCCCACATGCCTTTTGGCGAACACCAAATGTGTTTGATTATTTTTTTCTTTAAGCAATGGCTTTTTTCTGACCACTCTTCTGTAAAGCCCAGCTCTGTGGAGTGTACGGCTTAAAGTGGTCCTATGTACAGATACTCCAATCTCCTCTGTGGAGCTTTGCAGCTCCTTCAGGGTTATCTTTGTTCTATTTGTTGCCTCTCTGATTAATGCCCTCCTTGCCTGGTCCGTGAGTTTTGGTGGGAGGCCCTCTATTGACAGGTTTGTTGTGGTGCCATTTTCTTTCCATTTTATAATAATGGATTTAATGGTGCTCCGTGGGATGTTTAAAGTTTATGATATTTTTTTATAACCCAACCCTGATCTGTACTTCTCCACAACTGTGTCCCTGACCTGGTTGGAGAGATCCTTGGGCTTCATGGTGCCACTTGCTTGGTGGTGCCCCTTGCTTAGTGGTGTTGCAGACTCTGGGGCCTTTCAGAACAGGTGTATATATACTGAGATCGTGTGACAGATCATGTGACACTTAGATTGCACACAGGTAGACTTTATTTAACTAATTTTGTGACCTCATGAAGGTAATTGGTTGCACCAGATCTTATTTAGGGACTTCATAGCAAAGGGGGTGAATACATATGCACTCAACAATTTTCCATTAAAATGTTGTAAAAAATTATTATTTTTTTCATTTCACTTCACCAATTTGGACTGTTTTGTGTATGTCCATGACATGAAATCCAAATAAAAATCAATTTCAATTACAGGCTGTAATTCAACAAAATAGAAGGGGGTGAATACTTTTGCAAGGCACTGCATATAAGGTCCCACAGTTTACAGTGTATGTCAGAGCAAAAACCAAACCATGAGGTCAAAGGAATTGTCCGTAGAGCTCCGAGACAGGATTGTGGCACAACGCCTCTCCCCTATTTGACCTAGATAGTTTGTGTGTATTGACATGGAGGCTACGTGGTGCCTGTTTAAAAATGTATGTAGTTCTGTCCTTGAGCTGTTCTTGTTTAATGATGTTCTGTATTATGTCATTCTGTATTTCTGTATTATGTCATTCTGTATTTCATGTTTTGTGTTGAACCCCAGGAAGAGTAGTTGCTGCTTTTGCAACAGCTAATGGGGATCCTAATAAAATACCAAATGTCGAGACACAGATCTGGGGAAGGATACCAAAAAATGTCTGCAGCATTGAAGGTCCCCAAGAACACAGTGGCCTCCATCGTTCTTAAATGGAAGAAGTTTGGAACTGTACCATGTACGCTGGGAGTCGGGAAGCAAGTTCAGGGAGTGAATTTAATAAATACAGAAACCCTGGAACAGAAACAATAACGCCTAGGGAAAGAACCAAAGGGAGTGACATATATGGGGAAGGTGATCAGGCAGGTGATGGAGGCCAGGTGAGTCTGATGAGGCGCTGGTGAGATGTGTTCGTAATAATGAGCAGCCTGTTGACCTCGAGCGCCTCAGAGGGAGTATACGTGACAGGAACCACCAAGACTGTTGCTAGAGCTGGCAACCTGGCCATACTGAGCAATAGGGGGGGAAGGGCCTTGGTCTGGGAGTTCCTCTGTGGAGATGGGAGAACCTTCCAGAAGGACAACCATCTCTGCAACACTCCACCAATCAGAGTGAGCAGACGGAAGCCACTCCTCACTAAAAGGCACATGACAGCCTGCTTGGAGTTTGCCAAAAGACACCTAAAGACTTTCAGACCATGAGAAACAAGATCCTCTGGTCTGATGAAACCCAAGATCAAACTCTTTGGCCTGAATGCCAAGCGTCTGGAGGAAACCTGGCACTATCCCTACGGTGAAGCATGGTGGTGGCAGCATCATGCAATGGGGATGTTTTTCAGCGGCAGGGTCTAGGACACTAGTCAGGATCAAGGCAATGATGAACAGAGCAAAGTACAGAGAGATCCTTGATGAAACCCTGCTCCAGAGAGTTCAGGACCTCAGACTGGGGTGAAGGTTCACCTTCCAACAGGAGAACAACCCTAAACACACAGCCAAGACAACGCAGGAGTGGCTTTGGGACAAGTCTCTGAATGACCTTGAGTGGCCCAGCCCGAGGAAACATCTCTGGATAGCTGTGCAGCAACGCTCCACATCCAATCTGACAGAGCTTGAGAGGATCTTCAGAGAAGAATGGGAGAAACTCCCCAATTACAGGTGTTCCAAGCTTCGAGCATCATACCCAATAAGACTCGAGGCTGTAATCCCTGCTAAAGGTGCTTCAACAAAGTACTGAGTAAAAGGTCTGAATACTTAAGTAAATGTGATATTTCAGTTTTAAATGTTTTAATAATATTAGCAAAAATGTCTAAAAAACTGTTTTTGCTTTGTCACTATGGGGGATTGTGTGTAGATTGGTTAGGAAAATAAACAATGTAATCCATTTTAGAATAAGGCTGTAACCTAACAAATGTGGAAAAAGTCAAGGGGTCTGAATACTTTCAGAAGGCACAGTATATCCAGCATATGTTATTGCTAAATGGTTCAGTTGTTGATAAGGCATCACATTGTTTCCTGCAAAATTGAATGACAAGGCCATAAACTATATGTTCTGGTTGGAGAAAACATCCATTCATGGTTACCATCCCTGCAATGTACAGTACACCGTTCAATCTAAATATTGACATATTCTCCACATTGTTCATTTCCTGTTGCATGAATGGTTCACATGTTCAGCTGTTCTTTGATCTCCCCCAAAAATATTATCCGGAGGGAGTCAACAAGTAAATTAATTAAGCTGAAATAAAAAATGCTGCTAAATGGTGGAGGAACTGGTGCTGAAAAGCCAAAATTCTTCACAGCAGGTGGTGTATTTGAATTCTTTCCCATATGGGTTTGCATAATTTGTCCAGGCGTGCCGTCTTAAATACACATAAACACAAATGACTCCACTAGCCCGGCGCTTTGATGTCTCTGAGGCTCGTTATATAAAGCAAACTGTCCCAGATACCATCACAGAGCAGCTATGCTGTACTTCCTACCAAGAAAAAGAGAGAGCAAAAAGAACAACATAGAGAGAGAATGAGCGAGAGACGGAAAGAGTGGAGGTGAAAGCGTGAGATGGGGAGGGGATCCAGTTTCCATTTCAAACCCCTAACGTGGCAGAGCAATTTAATATTCCCAGTAATATCAGCAGCTCCTAAAGCTAGGCCGGAGTCTTGCCGGGTTTCCTGTGTACCGGCTCTTCTGCCCAGATAAATAAACCACGGGCCTGACCGGCCAGCCACTGCTTTTGGCCCAGCACCAAGCTGCAGGAGCTCCACCGCAGCCCCACTGGTGGAGAGACGACCCGCGGGTGCACTATGAACAGCCAGGGGTGCAACGTCTGCTAGAATGGATCCTCACACAGGACTTGATGGAGCTTCGTGCTACTCAAAGGACAATCAGCGTCATGGTCAGGTTTCTGTTCATGAGAGGTGATGCTGATGCCCTTTAAAAGGATCCATGCAATGCCCATAATGTGACCTGGGACTCGGATGCATCATATACAGCGCTACACAGTGCTGAACAAAATAACTTGTCTACATTTTGTCAAACATAGACACGGGGGGCTTTCAGGGAAGATGTGAAAGACTTCATCTCCACACACATGGCACCTCACAGCGTCTGCCATGCTGGTCTGTGTGTGGGTAACAGTCATAACGCTCCGGGGCATGACTGTTACCCACAGGCCAAGATTCTGGACCAGCAGATTGAGTTTTAACCAAATTCACATGGCGAGACGGCAGCTCCCCACCACCTCTCTGAAAATCAACCTTCATTGGTGCATCTATACGTACGTGGTGGAGAAGTCCACGTTCCAGATTCTAATATGAAACGGTCAAACGCTCTCTGCACTTTATGAAGGAATTCACATTGCAGCTCTCGCATGAAAGAGCAGCCCTGCGATTGGAGGTGTACACCTCACATGAGGTAAAAGGTGCAACTCCGCATCTTTTAGTTGGCCCGTTCTGGATCTTCTTGCGCTGGAAGGCTTTTCTCTGGAAAGCTCATCAGAGCCCTGTTGAAAGATGCTTCACAATGG
This sequence comes from Oncorhynchus mykiss, assembly GCF_057628025.1. NCBI lineage: Eukaryota > Metazoa > Chordata > Actinopteri > Salmoniformes > Salmonidae > Oncorhynchus > Oncorhynchus mykiss. The sequence continues at coordinate 39,456,834 of NC_143047.1, forward strand.
ATGGTGCTGGTGACATGATGGGATGGAGTATCTGGCACCAGATGTGCCACTCCCACACAGGAGTTGGGCACTGCTAAGCAAGCTGTCTGCCTTCTCGGCCAGTTCTACGCCCTCCCAGGGTTAACTAAATCCTCCGTGGCAGAGCTTGACGCAGCGCCATGGACTGTATAAGCCATGTCTGCAGAGCAGGTCTGGGGGGAGTTGTAATGCACAGCTGTAAGCCACTGTGGGGACATCGGGACATTCATAACTGGAACAGTCAGGGTCTAAGGACTGGCTGAATGACATATTGATTCATTATTGCGTTATTGGGACGCTGTACAGCATTTCAAAAGTTTAGATTTGAAATCAAACAATGACTATGCAGTCTGTCAGCTTTAATTTGAGGGTATTTTCACGATATCGGGTGAACCGTTTAGAAATTACAGCACGTTTTCTACATAGTGAGAAAGTTACAGATGAACAAATATCATAACCCCTCCCCCCTGTTATTGTAATGGTGAGATGTTAACATTTCCTGGAGGTAAGATATTTGTACGTCTGTAACTTTCTCACTCATCATTATTTACGATTCATTCAGGATTAACTGTAATCGTGTTAGCATCCACATTACTGTAGAATTGTTCAGAAACATATTATATTCTCAAGTACAATACAATGACACAATACATTATTTACCATTCATTTATTTCTGGCACAAAATAATCTGAAACATAACCAAAACAAACAGCAAAATGCATCCAACAAATGTGTAGAGTCACAAGCTGGATGTAGTCATTGAGTGCTATGAATATGGGACCAAATTCTTAACTTTTTACGACTTTTATACACACATATGAGTATTTGTCCCAATTTTTTTGGTCCCTTAAAATGAAGGGACTGTCACAGTCTGACTGTGTACAAAAAGTACTATGTTTCTAAACAGTTCCCCCAACATGAATGAATACACCCTCAAATGAAAGCGTGCAGTCTTCAATTTAACAGCATAGTCATTGTTTCAAATCCAAGTTTAGTTTAGAGCCCAAAGAAGAGAAAACTATGCACACTGTCCCAATAATTACTGAGGGCTCTGTACGGGGACAAACATGTTGCATTGGGGCAAACATGCTGTACTATGACCAACATGATGCACACTGTCCCAATAATTACTGAGGGCTCTGTACGGGGACAAACATGTTGCATTGGGACAAACATGCTGTACTATGACCAACATGATGCACACTGTCCCAATAATTACTGAGGGCTCTGTACGGGGACAAACATGTTGCATTGGGACAAACATGCTGTACTATGACCAACATTAGACATCTAACAGGTGAAGAATACAGACTGTATGTGAGCGAAGAAATTACTAACGACCGGGTTTTTTAAAAAGCAAAACCATTTTCAAACTCCACTGTTTACTTTAAACTGTTTTTGTGTGTTTTTGTGCAGCCCGAGGGAGATTTGACACTGCTCGCTTAATGAGCCCATAAAACTCAATGAGCAGTGTAACAAGTCCAACCTGGCCCTCTAAACCTGCCCTCTCACACTCAGGCCTAACAAGTAAAGTGTTGTCTTGACAACACGGCCAGGCTTGTGTGACAGCTTTGGAAAACCGTTGAATGCCCGCAGGCTGTTCATACCTGAAACAGACTGTACACTCTTCATGTGGCTCAATGTTTCAATCTCTAAATACATTATACATGAAGGAAGCCCCATCCACAGTGCTGCAACTGGTTAGAGCTGCAAGATCACATATAGACAGCAGCAGTGGACAGCTGTGAATATGTCAGAATTGTCCAGCCAACCCTTCAGCAAACCCTCATCCTCTGTGGAAATGACAGAGTGATCCAGCCAACCCTTCAGCAAACCCTCATCCTCTGTGGAAATGTCAGAATAATCCAGCCAACCCTTCAGCAAACCCTCACCCTCTGTGGAAATGACAGAGTGATCCAGCCAACCCTTCAGCAAACCCTCACCCTCTGTGGAAATGACAGAGTGATCCAGCCAACCCTTCAGCAAACCCTCATCCTCTGTGGAAATGACAGAGTGATCCAGCCAACCCTTCAGCAAACCCTCATCCTCTGTGGAAATGACAGAGTGATCCAGCCAACCCTTCAGCAAACCCTCATCCTCTGTGGAAATGACAGAGTGATCCAGCCAACCCTTCAGCAAACCCTCATCCTCTGTGGAAATGACAGAGTGATCCAGCCAACCCTACAGCAAACCCTCATCCTCTGTGGAAATGACAGAGTGATCCAGCCAACCCTACAACAAACCCTCACCCTCTGTGGAAATGACAGAGTGATCCAGCCAACCCTTCAGCAAACCCTCACCCTCTGTGGAAATGACAGAGTGATCCTGCCAACCCTTCAGCAAACCCTCATCCTCTGTGTAAATGACAGAGTGATCCAGCCAACCCTACAGCAAACCCTCATCCTCTGTGGAAATGACAGAGTGATCCAGCCAACCCTGCAGCAAACCCTCATCCTCTGTGGAAATGACAGAGTGATCCAGACAACCCTACAGCAAACCCTCATCCTCTGTGGAAATGACAGAGTGATCCAGCCAACCCTTCAGCAAACCCTCATCCTCTGTGGAAATGACAGAGTGATCCAGACAACCCTACAGCAAACCCTCATCCTCTGTGGAAATGACAGAGTGATCCAGACAACCCTACAGCAAACCCTCATCCTCTGTGGAAATGACAGAGTGATCCAGACAACCCTACAGCAAACCCTCATCCTCTGTGGAAATGACAGAGTGATCCAGCCAACCCTTCAGCAAACCCTCATCCTCTGTGGAAATGAGAGTGATCCAGCCAACCCTACAGCAAACCCTCATCCTCTATGGAAATGACAGAGTGATCCAGCCAACCCTTCAGCAAACCCTCATCCTCTGTGGAAATGAGAGTGATCCAGCCAACCCTACAGCAAACCCTCATTCTCTGTGGAAATGACAGAGTGATCCAGCCAACCCTTCAGCAAACCCTCATCCTCTGTGGAAATGAGAGTGATCCAGCCAACCCTTCAGCAAACCCTCATCCTCTGTGGAAATGACAGAGTGATCCAGCCAACCCTTCAGCAAACCCTCACCCTCTGTGGAAATGACAGAGTGATCCAGCCAACCCTTCAGCAAACCCTCATCCTCTGTGGAAATGACAGAGTGATCCAGCCAACCCTTCAGCAAACCCTCATCCTCTGTGGAAATGACAGAGTGATCCAGCCAACCCTTCAGCAAACCCTCATCCTCTGTGGAAATGACAGAGTGATCCAGCCAACCCTTCAGCAAACCCTCATCCTCTGTGGAAATGACAGAGTGATCCAGCCAACCCTTCAGCAAACCCTCACCCTCTGTGGAAATGACAGAGTGATCCAGCCAACCCTACAGCAAACCCTCATCCTCTGTGGAAATGACAGCATCAAATGACCTTTGGTCTGCTTCAGAAGGTACTTTTTTATGTTACTCTGTCTGGATGAGTGTCCACTGACTTTGTCCTTATTGACTAAAGGCATGAAGCCCACTAACTTTGCTGGCACAGCTCCCTCAGTTGTTCACTCAATGAGTTGTCATCAGCATGTATGCCATGACATTTTGCTATGTCACTATCCCCGCTATAACACCATTCTGACCACGTTAAGCAGCCTCGTTCAAACAGGACATTTAGCTATGTCACTATCCCCGCTACCACCATCCTGACCATGTTAAGCAGCCTCGTTCAAACAGGACATTTAGCTATGTCACTATCCCCGCTACCACCATCCTGACCACGTTAAGCAGCCTCGTTCAAACAGGACATTTAGCTATGTCACTATCCCCGCTACCACCATCCTGACCACGTTAAGCAGCCTCGTTCAAACAGGACATTTAGCTATGTCACTATCCCCGCTACCACCATCCTGACCATGTTAAGCAGCCTCGTTCAAACAGGACATTTAGCTATGTCACTATCCCGGCTATAACACCATCCTGACCATGTTAAGCAGCCTCGTTCAAACAGGACATTTAGCTATGTCACTATCCCCGCTATAACACCATCCTGACCATGTTAAGCAGCCTCGTTCAAACAGGACATTTAGCTATGTCACTATCCCCGCTACCACCATCCTGACCATGTTAAGCAGCCTCGTTCAAACAGGACATTTAGCTATGTCACTATCCCCGCTATCACCATCCTGACCATGTTAAGCAGCCTCGTTCAAACAGGACATTTAGCTATGTCACTATCCCCGCTACCACCATTCTGACCACGTTAAGCAGCCTCGTTCAAACAGGACATTTAGCTATGTCACTATCCCCGCTACCACCATTCTGACCACGTTAAGCAGCCTCGTTCAAACAGGACATTTAGCTATGTCACTATCCCCGCTACCACCATCCTGACCATGTTAAGCAGCCTCGTTCAAACAGGACATTTAGCTATGTCACTATCCCCGCTACCACCATCCTGACCATGTTAAGCAGCCTCGTTCAAACAGGACATTTAGCTATGTCACTATCCCCGCTACCACCATTCTTACCATGTTAAGCAGCCTCGTTCAAACAGGACATTTAGCTATGTCACTATCCCCGCTACCACCATCCTGACCATGTTAAGCAGCCTCGTTCAAACAGGACATGTAGTGATGCAAACACTCCCACAATAGATAAATAAAATCTTGAATGCAGCCCTTTCCCGTCTTATTGTCATGACTTCTTTCCCAGTCCGGCCAACAGCTTCTCTCCTTCTCATTCCAGACTCTTTCTGTGTTCTCAAGGTTGACCTTTCCTCCCCTCGGCAAGACTGAATGTGTCCAAAACTTGGACCCAACATCAAATTCCTCTACCTCAGTAAATATTTCCTCTACTGCTCCACCCTCTGGCCTCATGTCATCTAACAACGTCTAATCAAAGATTAATAATAGCTAGTCTACTTCAACAAGAGGGTGTAAAAACCATGGGAACCTGTCACGCCCTGACCTGTTTCACCTGTCCTTGTGCTTGTCTCCACCCCCTCCAGGTGTCGCCCATCTTCCCCACTTATCCTCTGGGTATTTATACCTGTGTTTTCTGTCTGTCTGTGCCAGTTCATCTTGTTTGTTCAACCCTACCAGCCGTTTGTCTAAGCTCCTGTTTTTCCTAGTCTCTCTTTTTCCTCGTCCTCCTGGTTTTTGACCCTTGCCTGTCCTGACCCTGTTCCTGCCCGCCTGACCACTCTGCCTGTCCTGACCCTGTTCCTGCCCGCCTGACCACTCTGCCTGTCCCTGAGTCTGCCTGTTGTCCTGTACCTTTCTCCACCTCTGGATTACCGACCTCTGCCTGACCTGACCCTGAGCCTGCCTGGCGTTCTGTACCTTGGCCTCTACTCTGGATTACCGACCTCTGCCTGCCTTGACCTGTCGTTTGCCTGCCCCTGTTGTTACAATAAACACTGTTACTTCACACAGTCTGTACTGGCGTTTTACCTTGATTCCTGATAGGAACCTAGTGCTATCCAACTGCTTGTTAGATTAAGGTCAGTAGTACATTACTGGAAAGCAGTGAGGACAAGAAACGTCAGACATTTCCATGTCACTTACACAGTGACATACTGTACATTGCCATAGACTGAAGCAATTACACTAACATATACAGTATGTATGGCTACCAGTACTGTGAGCCGTGTGCACTCTTTAAAAGCCACCTGTCATAGCAATCTCTCTTGACATTGGTCCAATTTCATATTACCATATAATTAAAATAGATGAAGATTGACAGCGGGATGCAGTCCATATATCAGGTTATACAATCCAGGTCATATAGCCATAGGACAAATTCAAACAACTCTCTCCCTCTCTCTCTCTCTCTCTCTCTCTCTCTCTCTCTCTCTCTCTCTATTCCACTTCAAAATGTTGCTGCTATTGTAATTTTACTGGTAATTGACCCCAGTTCTGGCTGCGCACCACACATTTCCAGAGACTGGAAACTCTGAGTGCTTAGTTTCTAAACAGATAGCACCACCTTTCATTTCAAAGGACACACCTGCTTTCAATGAGAGACAGAGCACCTCTGTCAAACCTGAGGGAACCAGCACATCCCTTCAATAAGCAAACTCAGCACCCATCTCTCTCACACAGTATGAGCTCCAAGATATGAGACTAAGATATTATAGTAGGTCAAGATATGATGCTAAGATATTAGAATAGTTCAAAATATGAGACTAAGATATACGAGTAAAATATGATACTATTTTTTTTAACCTTTATTTAACTAGGCAAGTCAGCTAAGACAAATTCTTATTTAAAATGACGGCCTACCCCGGCCAAACCCGGACGACGCTGGGCCAACTGTGTGCCGCCCTATGGGACTCCCAATCACGGCCGGATGTGATGCAGATATGATACTAAGATATGAGAGTAGTTCAAGATATGATACTAAGATATATGAGACTAAAATATGAGAATAAGATATGATAGTTTGCGATATGATACTAAGGTTTCAGAGTATTTTTAGATATGAGATTAAGATATGAGACTAAGATATGAAACTTAGATATTAGAGTAGATCAAGATATGAGACTGATATTATAGTAGTTTAAGATATTCGCTGCACAAGAGAAGAGACACTCATTTACTAGTTCTCCAGAAAGCCACTTCACTGCGGACACCGTGGAATTATATTCCTGTCTACATTTCCATATAAATATTGGAGAACTGAAAGCTAGACTGTCTGCCTCTTCTTATGCAAACAGTCGACTAACTTTAGCGCCTATAAAAGCTATGCCACAAACGTTTTATGTGCCTTCCAGAGAGAGCTGGAATAAATTAAATGTAATAACTACTACTTATTGTACACATGCACATGCACACACACACACACACACACGCACACACACACACACACACACACACACACACACACACACACACACACACACACACACACACACACACACACACACACACACACGTTAGCTCACCTGGTAACAGGCTGCAGCAGATCCAGAGAAACACAGCGCGGCAGTACTCCATGTGTTTGGTCGGTGTGTGTGTGTGTATGGTGTGTGTGTGTGTGTGTGTCTGGGGGCTGAGGCAGAGAGACCCAGCAGCGTGCTCTGGGAAAGATTCAGCTCTGGTTGACTCCACGGCTAGTCAAAATGCTCACTATATCTGAGGAGGTAGGAGGGGACTGTGGCTGAACTGAAAGGAGGTCCACGTTGAACCAGCAGACAGGACTCTCCTCTCAGTCCCTCTGCTACTCAGACAGAGCAGTGAGCGGAGGGACACACAAGCTATCCACCGCAAGTACAGATCTTGGATCAGTTTCTCTGGATAATCAGAGGCAAAGTTGATGGAGTTTGAATACAGTCATTCCATTATTCATTATGTGCTTTGGTATGGTATAGTTGAAGAAATGCGTGTCCTCTCTCTTCTGCTTCCAAATACACTGATGATAAAGTAGACTTTCTTCAACTGCATGGTTGGTTATGGGCTTGTCAGTAGGCATTTCACAGTAAGGTATACATGTTGTATTCAGCACATGTCACAAAGACGATTTGATTAACGTGGAATGTAATCAGAGGGGTTGGGTTATTTATTTTGATTTAAGAAATTTATTTCAGCTTTATTAAAACTAGGCAAGTCAGTTAAGAACAAATTCTTATTTACAATGACGGCCTACCCCGGCCAAACCCGGACCACTCGTGCACCACCCTATGTGACTCCCAATCACGGCCTGATGTGATACAGCCTGGATTTGAACCAGGGACTAGTAGTGACGCCTCTTGCACTGAGATGTAGTGCCTTAGGCCGCTGTGCCACTCGGATTAAATGCAGAAGAAACGTTTCAGTTGAATGCATTCTCTTGTACAACTGACTAGGTCTCCCCCTTTCCCAAATCAGAGCATATATCTTCAGAACAGCTGCGTTTTAAAAGACAAAAAGTTGTGTTTTTCACAGCACTCATGCTTGACAATCATGTTGTGATCACACGGCGCCCAATGTATTAATGCGGAACACAAATACCCCCACAGTCATACCCCTACAGTCAAACTATCCAGACTGAACTACTACCTCATACCCCCACAGTCAAACCATCCAGACTGAACTGTTACCTCATACCCCCACAGTCAAACCATCCAGACTGAACTGTTACTTCATACCCCCACAGTCAAACTATCCAGACTGAACTGTTACTTCATACCCCCACAGTCAAACCATCCAGACTGAACTGTTACCTCATACCCCCACAGGGAAACCATCCAGACTGAACTGTTACCTCATACCCCCACAGTCAAACCATCCAGACCGACGTCCATAATGACCCATGTTATGTGACAATGGATACTGAGACTGAGGGAACCGCAAGAGTCAGCACATAACCCAACATAAAGGGTGACAACTCACATCCCGTGCATAGAAGCACTTTCATTGATCGATAATAGGAACAATGAGATACAATTGATTACATGTACAGTTGAAGTCAGAGGTTTACATACACCTTAGCCAAATACATTTAAACTCAGTTTTTCACAATTCTTGACATTTCATCCTAGTAAAAATTCCCTGTCTTATGTCAATTAGGATCACCACTTTATTTTAAGAATGTGAAATGTCAGAATAATAGTTGAGAGAATTGTTAATTGCAGCTTGAATTTCTTTCATCACATTCCCAGTGGGTCAGAAGTTTACATACACTCAATTTGCATTGCATTGCCTTTAAATTGTTTAACTTGGGTCAAACGTTTTGAGTAGCCTTCCACAAGCTTCCCACAATAAGTAGGGTGAATTTTGGCCCATTCCTCCTGACAGAGCTGGTGTAACTGAGTCAGGTTTGTAGGCCCCCTTGCACGCACACGCTTATTCAGTTCTGCCCACACATTTTCTATAGGATTGAGGTCAGGGCTTTGTGATGGCCACTCCAATGCCTTGACTTTGTTGTCCTTTAGCCATTTTGCCACAACTTTGAAAGTAGGCTTGGGATCATTGTCCATTTGGAAGATTGTCATTTGGAAGACTTCCTGGCTGATGTCTTGAGATGTTGCTTCAATATATCCACATAATTTCCCTTCCTTATGATGCCATCTATTTTTTGAAGTGAACCAGTCCCTCCTGCAGCAAAGCACACCCACAACATGATGCTGCCACCAACCATGCTTCACAGTTGGGGTGGTGTTCTTCGGCTTGCAAGCATCCCTCTTTTTCCTCCAAATAACGATGGTCAATATGGCCAAACAGTTCTATTTTTGTTTCATCAGACCAGAGGATATTTCTCCAAAAAGTACGATCTTTGTCCCCATGTGACCTTTGTCCCCATGTGCAGTTGCAAACCCTAGTCTGGCTTTTTTATGGCGGTTTTGGAGCAGTGGCTTCTTCCTTGCTGAGCAGTAGGACTCGTCGATATAGGACTCGTTTTACTGTGGATATAGATACTTTTGTACCTGTTTCCACCACCATCTTCACAAGGTCCTTTGCTGTTGTTCTGGGATTGATTTGCACATTTCGCACCAAAGTACGTTCATCTCTGGGAGACAGAAAACGTCTCATTCCTGAGCGGTATGACGTCTGCGTGGTCCCATGGTGTTTATATTTGCATACTATTGTTTATACAGATGAACATGGTACCTTCAGGCATTTGGAAATTGCTCCCAAGGATGAACCAGACTTGTGGAGGTCTTGGCTGACTTCTTTTGATTTTCCCACTGAGTTGAAGGTAGGCCTTGAAATACATCCACAGGTACACCTCCAATTGACTCAAATTATGTCAATTAGACTATCACAAGCTTCTAAAGCCCTGACATCATTTTCTGGTATTTTCCAAGCTGTTAAAGGTACAGTCAACTTAGTGTATGTAAACTTCTGAACCACTGGAATTGTGATACAGTGAATTATAAGTGAAATAATATGTCTGTAGACAATTGTTGAAAAATGACTTGTGTCATGCACAAAGTAGATGTCCTAACCGACTTGCAAAAACTATAGTTTGTTAACAAGAAATTTGTGGAGTGGTTGAAAAACAAGTTTAATGACTCCAACCTAAGTTTATGTAAACTTCCGACTTCATCTGTAAATGTACTACTTTGAATGTGGCTACTCAGTATTGTCAGGATACGTCATTCATAAATACAAACACACACTAGTTGAGATGTCTGTTAAACTCATCAAAAACAAGTGAAAGACCTCCAATGTCAGGTTTCATTATCTGACCCAGACCATGGTCCCTAAGCTGCTGGCTGGCTGGCTGGCTGGCTGTGTGTGTGTGTGTGTGTGTGTGTGTGTGTGTGTGTGTGTGTGTGTGTGTGTGTGTGTGTGTGTGTGTGTGTGTGTGTGTGTGTGAGTGCGTGCGTGCGTGCGTGCGTGCGTGTGTGTGTGTGTGTGTGTGTGTGTGTGTGTGTGTGTGTGTGCGTGTGTGTGTATTTGTGAGTGTGTGTGTGCGTGTGTGTTTGTGTTTGCGCGTGAACGTTTGAGGACTGGAAACCACACATCATCACCTCTTTTGAGCAGGTCTCCACCTCCTCATGCAATCACAACCACTTTCTCATTTCTGAACAGAATGCACCAGAAACCAGAAATATAAAGGCGTGATTTAAGTTTCAGACTTTCAGGGTGACCAAATCTTCCCAAAATCAAGGCTTGCTTTCATTAGTGGTGCTTAAAATCTCATTGGCTCTGCTCTTTAATCAGCACTCCTCAATCCACACTGCTAGCCTTCTTAGGCCTTCTTTCAAGGCAGGATATTGAGCCCCTACCTCCCACTGGTGCCTGCGATATGCCCTTTAGCAATGTTGACCTTAGAATGAATGGCCAGGATTACTTAGTCTTCCTGTAGTGAATAACTGCTGCCCATTGCCTAGAGAGGGTGAATAACAGCTGTATTCCCCAGTCAGCAATATGCTTATTGCAGAGATAGCTCAGGGAATAATCATACTCTATTCTATACATCTGAGCATCATAAAGCAGGAGTTAGGATACTTGGTCTGCTTTTATTGGTCTGCTCTTAGCCGAGTTATCGGCTAAGATTCAGTACCAGTCATTCAAGGGTTTTTCTTAATTGTTACTAATTTCTACATTGTAGAATAACAGTGAACTATGCAATAACACATATGGAATCAAGTAGTAACCAAAAAAGTGTTAAACAAATCAAATATATTTTATACTTGAGATTATTCAAAGGAGACTCCCTTTGCCTTGATGACAAATTTGTACACTTTAGGCATTCTCTTAACCAGCTTCACCTGGAATGCTTTCCCTACAGTCTTGAAGGAGTTCCCACATATGCTGAGCACTTGTTGGCTGCTTTTCCTTCACTCTGCAGTTCAACTCATCCCAAACCATCTCAATTGGGTTGAGGTCAGGTGATTGTGGAATCCAGATCATCTGATGCCGCACTCTATCACTCTCCTTCTATGTCAAATAGCCCTTACACAGTCTGGTGGTGTGTTGGGTCCTGATGAAAAACAAATGATAGTCCCACTAACCACAAACCAGATGGGATGGCGTATCGCTGCAGAATGCTGTGGTAGCTATGCTGGTTATGTGTGACTTGAAGGAGGCTGAAGAAATTCGGCTTGTCACCAAAAACACTCACAAACTTTTACAGATGCACATTCGAGAGCATCCTGTCGGGCTGTATCACCGCCTGGCACGGCAACTGCTCCGCCCACAACCGTAAGGCTCTCCAGAGGGTAGTGAGGTCTTCACAATGCATCCCTGGGGGCAAACTACCTGCCCTCCAGGACACCTACACCACCTGATGTCACAGGAAGGCCATAAAGATCATCAAGGACAACAACCACCCGAGCCACTGCCTGTTCACCCCGCTATCATCCAGAAGGCGAGGTCAGTACAGGTGCATCATAGCTGGGACTGAGAGACTGAAAAACAGCTTCTATCTCAAGGCCATCAGACTTTTAAACAGCCATCACTAACATTGATTGGCTGCTGCCAACACACTGACTCAACTCTAGCCACTTTAATAATTACAAATTTGATGTAATAAATGTATCACTAGCCACTTTAAACAATGCCACTTTATATAATGTTTATATACCCTACATTACTCATCTCATATGTATATACTGTAATCAATACCATCTACTGCATCTTGCCTATGCCGTTTGGCCATCGCTCATCCATATATTTTTATGTACATATTCTTATTAATTCCTTTACACTTGTGTGTATAAGGTAGTTGTTGTGAAATTGTTAGATTACTTGTTAGATATTACTGCATGGTCGGAAACAAGAAGCACAAGCATTTCGCTACACTCGCATTAACATCTGCTAACCATGTGTTTGTGACAAACAAAATTGGATTTGATTTGATGTTCTGGTTAGAACAACAGAGAGACTAGTTGACTTAATGCATCATCCACATTGACATTACATTGTCTTTTGTCTGACTGAGTTAAACTAATGACTGTAGCAGGTAGAACCCATGAGAGTCTCAAGACACTGACTTCCCAGAGCACAAACTAACTAATCTACATTGGGAAAGGGATTTTAAAAAGCAGCATGTCTCGACCCTAAATTTCCTCGGAACACAACATTCTCATATTGCAAAGAAAGCAGAGAGGGGGTGGGTTGGAGTGAGGGGGGGGTAACCATTACAACACAACATAGAGTGGTATTTACCAGTATTGTGGGTGTATGAGCTCACAGCTCAAGAATCCACCATCCCCACTGTCAGTTTGGGACAACATCGAGAGACAAATGATAAATCGGAGAGGAACCTAGAATTAAAATGAGGTATTTTTTACTCTTAATGGAGGCAGAACGACAACGCAGTGCAGGAATTGGGTTGCCTCTGTCAGTGTTTCCAGACGGGGTGGAAATGTTTCCCATGATGCTGTACTGCTGACCAAAATTGCCATGAGGATATTTAACTGGCTTTCAGGAAAGAAGGGGAACTGTGGGGAACTCTAAGGGGTGTGAGAAGTCAGCTTTTCTAAATCCTATTCCGCTGTGATGCGTACCCTGAAATCAATACTTGTCGAACGAATGGGAGCTACGCTTTCTTCACCTACTAGGAGGCCTCCCAACACCATTTGGTAACTGCAAACAATTACCTCAACCACCCCTGGATTGTCTGCCTTGTGATGATATACGGCCGCCTGTTTGGGGAGGGACAGGAGCTTGAGCCACTCACAGGTCAGGCCCACTAGGATCAGTACAAGAGAAACAAATAGCTGACCTCCATCGGAGCTCAGAGCTTACTGCGTGCCACATGTTGAGGTCTCCATCTATCACAGGTCATAACGTCCTCAAGGCCCTCCCTGCACTGGCCTCTCCTCCTGTTTCCTTTACTCAGCTACTGGTTTTGTAAGGTTTGGGAATAAGGCAGACGCATGTACAGGGCCTCTTGTGTGGTTCTTCCATAGTTACGTTGTTGTCTGAATTACAGCCTTAAACGCAACCAACTGCACACAGGGCTCCAATACAAGCAGCTAGCTACCATTAGAGACATAATTTGCTTGTCGAGCTAAAGTCTCTAACCCAAGTGGCCTGTAGGCTCTTCTCTGAGTCTGCACACTTCTACAGTAACACCAGTTCAGCCCAAATAAACTTCAGTGGGTTGTGTCCCACAGCATGGCTCCTAAAGAACGGTTCCCACAGCATGGCTCCTAAAGAACGGTTCCCACAGCATGGCTCCTAAAGAACGGTTCCCAAAGCATGGCTCCTAAAGAACGGTTCCCACAGCATGGCTCCTAAAGAACGGTTCCCAAAGCATGGCTCCTAAAGAACGGTTCCCACAGCATGGCTCCTAAAGAACGGTTCCCAAAGCATGGTAACAAACATTTTCCAGAACAATCTAAATATTTGGATTATTGACATTGGAGCAAAGAAGCCATGTGATTGACTGCTGCCTCTCGTGTCAGACGGCTAGCGGTTGAGGTAGCTGGAGTCACCGGGGAGCAGAAACTGGATTTAAAACCCCTGAGTCGTGTGTGAAGCCTCAACCAGCCATGTATACTGGAAGCCATAAGTAGAGCTCTTCGCAGAATCTGATAGAAAACCAATGTTGCCAAACCCACTTCAATATGCATTACGCTCGGTAAGTTCCTCATCCAGAGTTCTCTCTACACAGCAACGGAGGGACAATATCTTGGATGTGATCCCTGAGACATCTCAACTGTATGTTTTGAGACCCGTAGCATGTTGGGATGTTTATTTTCCATAGATAACTGCCAAGACTAAGATAGGGTAGAATGCAATACAGTACATACAAAAAAGTCACCCAAGGACCTAGAAACAGGACGCCTTTTTTTCCAAGCGGCTAATGTTGGACCGGAATCAATAGTTTTAAAGTCTGTCAAGGAGAAGTCTCAGCACACAACCACCTAGCAGGCTGTATTCACCATTAACCTGGAAAGTGTATAGGATTTCATATTTTTAGTAGCCTAAGTCCGTGCAGAGCCCCCCATGACACTGACACACATGAATGACCATTCCAACATTCATATATCACCTCCTGTCAAAGAATGGATTTGTATGTATCAATTCCAACAAGGTCTGTCTCCCAACGATGTCTCCATCCTTGGGTTTTTCTGGTTGAGTTTTAAGAGGTGTTAGCTATGCTAGAGTTTGGTCTAGCGGTAACACAGCCAACTCTGAACTATGCATTCTCCTATGGGAGGCCAGGGTTCAATCTCAGAGTCTAACATTACAATTCTGTACATCTCTCTCACCTGTTTCATCCTTTCATTTCAGTGTTGGAAAAAGTCTGACTGCCTAAACACCAAGTTAATTTCAGTGCCCATTGTAAAGCCAACTATCTACAATTGTAGGATCTTAATTTTATCACCTTGTTGCAGGATAACTTATTATGTATTTTTGGTTTAAAAGGGCTTCAGAAGTTTGAAATTTGGTAATAAAAAATGTATGTTTACACACTCCCAGGAACGTCATACATGATGGATCATTAGCTTCCCTACAGGAAAAAACACTAACCTTCACACATCTAGATGGCTGGGCGGGGTAGGTGTGGAGCCAGATACAGCTGTGGGGTCAAACTGTAGAACCCAGTTCCTACATTTGAATATAAAATTGATTTTTATCAAACAAAACGATGCTACATTTTATCTCTGGGACCCTCAGGATGACAAATCAGAGCTTATCAGAGCAAGATTACTGAATGTAAGTACATTATTTACCTTCAGATGTGAACGTATCAAACCAGTTGCCGTGATAAAAGTGTTTTGTTGTTGTGCACTCTCCTCAAACAATAGCATGGTATTTGCTGTAATAGCTACTGTAAATTGGACACTGTAGTTAGATTACCAAGAATGCAACCTTTCTGCCCATATAAGACATGTCTATGTCCCGGAAAGTTGACTGTTGTATACAACGTCATTCTAGTCACATTATCACCTATCGAGCAACAACTGTCTCCGTTTAGGAACACCGATCCTGTAGAGGATAATTATATAACTTTATAACTTTAGCTTCATGGTGTTAAATTAATGGAGATCATAGTCTCACATGTGCAGTTGCTCTCTGGGCTTGAATCACCGCTTTCACACTTTGAGGATAGTCAAAAGTGGTTTTCTAAATGTTGTCCAACTATGTTTGCATTAGATATTGTTAGACTGAGAGTAGTAAACTAACAGCTACAATGTTCTCTCTCTTACCTTACTTTTTCTGTGCTGTTATCAGATATACATGAATGTAGCTTCATCTCGCTATCTCTCTCTATCTCTCTACAATCTCCCTCTTCTAGCGCTCTCTCTCTCTCTCTCTCTCTCTCTCTGTCTACAATCTCCCTCTTCTAGCTCCCTCTCTCTCTCTCTCTCTCTCTCTCTACAATCTCCCTCTTCTAGCTCTCTCTAAGTTGTTCAGGCCTCTTGAGGACACACCATGTGACACAGTATGGTGAAGCTTATGCTTACAGTGTGTGTATAAACAAATGTAACCACTCTGACCAGAGTTTCCCAAAGATGACATTTTGGAATCAACAGCCCATGTTGGTTGTAAACTAGATTCAAGCACCATGGCCTAGAAGTTGCAATGGAAATACAGTGTGAACTATTTGCATGCTCTCGAATAAGAAAATGCATATTTATGTGTTGAGAGTGTGTCTTGGTATTAATTTGGGGTTAAGGGGCCTCTGGTCCAATCATACGGTTCAAAGGTTAATTTTAACAATAGAACTTTCATTTAAATGTATAAAAAAATGTCACATGACTGAAGTAGTCAGTATCTGCTACACTTAGCAATGCTGATGTGAGTTAGTCCTCCAAGCTGAGGAGGGTGCTGTATGAGTAGATTGGCAGACCCAAACACTGGTAAATCAGGGAGTCATTAATCATTATTTTCCTACCTATATAGTTCATTAAAAATGTCAAGTATATATGTCTTCCATATTTCTATGTCATTAATAAAGCTTTCTTCCACATCTCCCTGTTCCTGCTCATATGTGAGCTACTGAACAGTTTGACAGAGGACAGAAATTCATCAGTCTCTATGGACCTTCCTCAGCTTTTCGGAGACTTGGCATGTCGTAAAACACAGATTTGCTAACAATTCTCTCCTGGATCCTCCATGGAGGTCCAATGTAGTAGAGGATAAGGAATGTGGTCAGAGGTGCCATAAAAACAGGGAATGCAGTGGATATCAACGACAATGTTTTGGTGGAAGGACTTCACAGCAAGAACGTGTTGCCAAGTTACTTCCTCTCGCTAACTCACCGTTCAGCTCTGTTTCGTTTGTGTTGATGTTTAATATGGTCCCTAAAAACATTGTAAACAGAAAGAAGGGGAAGCGGCTAGGCTAATTGATACAGTTATGTTAGTGGTTCAATGCCAGTGGAAAACCTCACTACACAGTGAAAAATGTAAATGGAAGGGGCAAATAGAAATATCAGAAAGAGAAGTGAAGAAATGGTCCAGTCTCAGCCAGTGACTCATTCTAACTTTTCCAGATATCTGGCAGTAGATCTTGCAGGCGCAGAGAGCCAGTAGCAGTACTGGGAGATGAACTAATGTGGAAACTGAAGCCACACACCACAAGATGGACGTCGGAACCCAATTCACACCACACAGCTCACGCATGCAGATTCTCAGAAGTACAATTGCTCTCTCGACACCCGTATTGAATGACTTCCACAGATTTCACACATAAAGTGTGCAGTATGTCTACGTTCAGTATCGTCACACAATGTGAAGTGTGAGAGAAATAACAGCAGATACCAATGGCCCCCCGACTGTGAACGAAAACATTAAGTGCATCCTTTGAGTTGGAAAGCTGTCTTCCTTTCCAGAAGCCACATCAATCAATCAGAATTGAGCTATTGCTCACTACATTCACAGCTCATGAGGGCACATGCAGCAGTTCCCATATACAGTTGAAGTCAGAAGTTCACATACACCTTAGCCAAATACATTTAAACTCAGTTTTTCACAATTTCTGACATTTAATCCTAGTAAAAATTCCCTGTCTTAGGTCAGTTAGGATCACCACTTCATTTTAACAATGTGAAATGTCAGAATAATAGTAGAGAATGATTTATTTCAGCTTTTTTGTCTTTCATCACATTCCCAGTGGGTCAGAGGTTTTCATGCACTCAATTAGTATATAATAGCATTGCCTTTAAATTGTTTATCTTGGGTCAAACGTATCGGGTAGCCTTCCACAAGGTTCCCACGATAAGTAGGGTGAATTTTGGCCCATTCCTCCTGACAGAGCTGGTCTAACTGAGTCAGGTTTGTAGGCCTCCTTGCTCGCACACGCTTTTTCAGTTCTGCCCACAATATTTCTATGGGATTGAGGTCAGCACTCCCACAACATAATGCTGCCAACCCCCGTGCTTCACGGTTGGGATGGTGTTCTTCGACTTGCAAGCATCCCTCTTTTTCCTCCTAACATAACAATGGTCATTATGGCCAAACAGTTCTATTTTTGTTTCATCAGACCAGAGGGCATTTCTACAAAAAGTACGATCTTTGTCCCCATGTGCAGTTGCAATCCGTAGCCTGGTTTTTTTATGGCGGTTTTGAAGCAGTGGCTTCTTCCTTGCTAAGCGGTAGGACTCGTCGATATAGGACTTGTTTTACTGTGGATATAGATACTTTTGTACCTGTTTCCTCCACCATCTTCACAAGGTCCTTTGCTGTTGTTCTGGGATTGATTTGCACTTTTCGCACCAAAGTACGTTCATCTCTGGGAGACAGAAAACTTCTCCTTCCTGAGCGGAATGACGGCTGCGTGGTCCCATGGTGTTTATACATCCGTACTATTGCTTGTACAGATGAACATGGTACCTTCAGGCATTTGGAAATAGAGGTCATAGATTAGGTCATAGAGTCCTGCGGTCTGAAGTAAACTTTTGCCTCCAACATGTCTTTGTCATGGCGGAACACATACTCCTGTTTCATTGAGCTTGCATTTACGTTCATTCGGAGACAGATGGAAAGAAATGTTTGAGGGAAAAACATTTTTTAAAAAATTCCCTGGATCTCCATGGAAAACGCAGAGCTCTGTGATTTTCTGCGTGTAATTATTAGGTTTCCAAAGGCTTATAGGTAATCATCTATCGTGGGTTGACCGCTGAAACACCAAGCTAAGTCCCTCTCACAGTGTTTCTAAATCCACTCCATATGATGGCATATCAGCAGATAATGTAACATCTTGTGGTGAAGTCTTTTTTCAAGAAAGGTCTGTGTTGCCTGTTTTCTGGTGTTTCTCTAGTCTGTGGCAGCTACTGTTTGAGCTGGGGTTGAACTTTTTATGTATTTCTTCTATCGGACTTGGCAGTTGGCCCTGGGGAAGTTGGTTGTATTCTGTCTGATTGGTCTTTTTAAACACGTTTTGACAAGAAACGGTGCCTGTGTATTTAGTAGCTTCTCATTTGTTGACTGACTGACTGTGTTCCAGCAAGTCAATAGCCACTGCAGGGAATCAGCCAGATATGTTCATGCTATGAAGCATATTAGGTACACTACATATAATGACAAAATAATACGTTTTGCCCTTACATATTACAAGATTGCTCCAAATGGTACAGGTGTAGGATCTTAATTTGATGACCCTGTTGCAGGACATTTAAAACTTGAAGTGTATTTGAGGTTTTAAAAAGGCTTCTCAAGTTTGTAATTTCCACTATGAAAATTCAGACTTCAACCCCTACAGAAATGTCCACTAATTATAATCCACACAATGATTCACATTTCCTGTATGATTATTTCCCTGCTGTAACTAACTGGCTCAAATGAAGATCCTACATCTGTATGTGTGTCGGAACAATAACTAAGGTTTCATTGTTAAAGGGGAGGGAAGCACTGGGGCTGGAACGGCTGTGTCATTTCAAAGAGCATGTGTATTTACAGTAGTAGAAAGAACAGGCAAAACTTTAAAAGGATATAAAGTGTATAAAAGAAGGAAGGTAAGCAGAACCACTGGTTTACTTTCATTATGATTTATATCATGCCAAGTGAACTGACAATCATGTTTGTTTACTTTAAAGCCAGTGATCAATACAATTCCCTCACAATGCGTTTGATGGTTCGAGACCATTTCATCTAACAAGGCATACGAAACGCTCTGGTTCTAAGCTACGACATAAAGATAGACTATCTTAGCTAGGACCTCATTTAAAAGACATTGTTAGGATATACTATTTTAGCTAGGACCTCATTTAAAAGACATTGTTAGCATGTTGTACAATAACATGTTGCATCTTAATACTTAAGAATAAATGTCCTAGTCTACATGAACTCTGTTCTATCCAGGCTGTTTCACAACCGGCTGTGATTGGGAGTCCCATAGGGCGGTGCACAATTGGCCCAGCGTCTTTCGGGTTTGGCCAGTGTAGGCCGTCATTGTAAATAAGAATTTGTTCTTGACTGACTTGCCTAGTTAAATAAAGGTTAAATAAAAAACGTATATATACAGTGCCTTGCGAAAGTATTCGCCCCCCTTGAACTTTGCGACCTTTTGCCACATTTCAGGCTTCAAATATAAAGATATAAAACTGCATTTTTTGTGAAGAATCAACAACAAGTGGGACACAATCATGAAGTGGAACGACATTTATTGGATATTTCAAACTTTTTTAACAAATCAAAAACTGAAAAATTGGGCGTGCAAAATTATTCAGCCCCCTAAAGTTAATACTTTGTAGCGCCACCTTTTGCTGCGATTACAGCTGTAAGTCGCTTGGGGTATGTCTCTATCAGTTTTGCACATCGAGAGACTGACATTTTTTCCCATTCCTCCTTGCAAAACAGCTCGAGCTCAGTGAGGTTAGATGGAGAGCATTTGTGAACAGCAGTTTTCAGTTCTTTCCACAGATTCTCGATTGGATTCAGGTCTGGACTTTGACTTGGCCATTCTAACACCTGGATATGTTTATTTTTGAACCATTCCATTGTAGATTTTGCTTTATGTTTTGGATCATTGTCTTGTTTGAAGACAAATCTCCGTCCCAGTCTCAGGTCTTTTGCAGACTCCATCAGGTTTTCTTCCAGAATGGTCCTGTATTTGGCTCCATCCATCTTCCCATCAATTTTAACCATCTTCCCTGTCCCTGCTGAAGAAAAGCAGGCCCAAACCATGATGCTGCCACCACCATGTTTGACAGTGGGCATGGTGTGTTCAGGGTGATGAGCTGTGTTGCTTTTACGCCAAACATAACGTTTTGCATTGTTGCCAAAAAGTTCAATTTTGGTTTCATCTGACCAGAGCACCTTCTTCCACATGTTTGGTGTGTCTCCCAGGTGGCTTGTGGCAAACTTTAAACGACACTTTTTATGGATATCTTTAAGAAATGGCTTTCTTCTTGCCACTCTTCCATAAAGGCCAGATTTGTGCAATATACGACTGATTGTTGTCCTATGGACAGAGTCTCCCACCTCAGCTGTAGATCTCTGCAGTTCATCCAGAGTGATCATGGGCCTCTTGGCTGCATCTCTGATCAGTCTTCTCCTTGTATGAGCTGAAAGTTTAGAGGGACGGCCAGGTCTTGGTAGATTTGCAGTGGTCTGATACTCCTTCCATTTCAATATTATCGCTTGCACAGTGCTCCTTGGGATGTTTAAAGCTTGGGAAATCTTTTTGTATCCAAATCCGGCTTTAAACTTCTTCACAACAGTATCTCGGACCTGCCTGGTGTGTTCCTTGTTCTTCATGATGCGATGTGATAGTCTCAGAGGTCCGTTAAAAGCGCAGAGAGCATCATGAAGAACAAGGAACCACTGCAAATCTACCAAGACCTGGCCGTCCCTCTAAACTTTTAGCTCATACAAGGAGAAGACTGATCAGAGATGCAGCCAAGAGGCCCATGATCACTCTGGATGAACTGTAGAGATCTACAGCTGAGGTGGGAGACTCTGTCCATAGGACAACAATCAGTCGTATATTGCACAAATCTGGCCTTTATGGAAGAGTGGCAAGAAGAAAGCCATTTCTTAAAGATATCCATAAAAAGTGTTGTTTAAATTTTGCCACAAGCCACCTGGGAGACACACCAAACATGTGGAAGAAGGTGCTCTGGTCAGATGAATGGTTTGGGCCTGCTTTTCTTCAGCAGGGACAGGGAAGATGGTTAAAATTGATGGGAAGATGGATGGAGCCAAATACAGGACCATTCTGGAAGAAAACCTGATGGAGTCTGCAAAAGACCTGAGACTGGGACGGAGATTTGTCTTCCAACAAGACAATGATCCAAAACATAAAGCAAAATCTACAATGGAATGGTTCAAAAATAAACATATCCAGGTGTTAGAATGGCCAAGTCAAAGTCCAGACCTGAATCCAATCGAGAATCTGTGGAAAGAACTGAACACTGCTGTTCACAAATGCTCTCCATCCAACCTCACTGAGCTCGAGCTGTTTTGTAAGGAGGAATGGGAAAAAATGTCAGTCTCTCGATGTGCAAAACTGATAGAGACATACCCCAAGCGACTTACAGCTGTAATCGCAGCAAAAGGTGGCGCTACATAGTATTAACTTAAGGGGGCTGAATAATTTTGCACGCCCAATTTTTCCGTTTTTGATTTGTTAAAAAAGTTTGAAATATCCAATAAATGTCGTTCCACTTCATGATTGTGTCCCACTTGTTGTTGATTCTTCACAAAAAATGCAGTTTTATATCTTTATGTTTGAAGCCTGAAATGTGGCAAAAGGTCGCAAAGTTCAAGGGGGCCGAATACTTTCGCAAGGCACTGTATATATTTCAAGCAAGCCCAAGTCTTGCCCGTTAGGATTACAAAGGACAGGACAGGTGTGAACTACATGGCAGAAACACCATAAAACAGCATTCTTCTATTCTGGTTCTGGAGAACAACAAGCTGTGCAAGCTTTTATTCCAGATCGGTTAACTAACCTGATTCCATTTGTCAGGGGCATGAAGATACATTGGTTAGTCTAATCAGGTGTGTTGGTGATGAACTAAAATGAAACCTTACACACTCTGTATGTAGCGGTCGTCATGGATGGAAGAAGGTGAGGACCAAAGCACAGCGTGGTAAGTGTTCATCTTGTTTTAATAAGAAATACTGAACACCGAACAAAACAATAAAACCATAAAATGAACAGTCCTGAACGGTGAAACAAAAACACAGAAAATAAATACAATTTTCACTCACGAAACACAGGTGGGAAAAAGGCTACCTAAGTATGATTCTCAATCAGTGACAACTAACGACACCTGCCTCTGATTGAGAACCATACCAGGCCAAACACAGAAATACCAAATCATAGAAAACGCAAATAGACTGCCCACTCCAACTCACGCCCTGACCATACTAAAACAATGACAAAACAAAGGAACTAAGGTCAGAATGTGACAGTATTCCCCTCCCCTCCCCCAAAGGTGCGGACTCCGGCCGCAAAACCTGAACCTATAGGAGAGGGTCTGGGTGGGCGTCTGTCCACGGTGGAGGCTCTGGCGCGGGACGTGGACCCCACTCCATTATAGTCTCAGCCCACATAAGTGGCACCCCTGGCGCAGCGACCCTCGCCGCCGACCTCGGACTGGGGACCCTAGCAACGGGTCCCGAATGGACGGGAGATTCCGGCAGCACCGGACAAGCGGGACACTCCGGCAGCGCCAGAGTGAAGGGTGACTCCGGCAGCTCCGGCGTGAAGGGCGGCTCCGGCAGCGCCGGAGTGACGGGCGGCTCTGGCAGCTCCAGACTGACGGGCGGCTCTGGCAGCTCTTGGCTGACGGGCGGCTCTGGCAGCTCCTGACTGACGGGCGGCTCTGGCAGCTCCTGACTGACGGGCGGTTCTGGCAGCTCAGGACAGACGGGGGCTCTGGCAGCTCAGGACAGGAGGGAGACTCTGGCAGCGCTGGACAGGAGGGAGACTCTGGCAGCGCTGGACAGGAGGGAGACTCTGGCAGCGCTGGACAGGAGGGAGACTCTGGCAGCGCTGGACAGGAGGGAGACTCTGGCAGCGCTGGACAGGAGGGAGACTGGCAGCGCTGGACAGGAGGTAGACTCTGGCAGCGCTGGACAGGAGGGAGCACCTGTAGGGAGGAGACGGAGAGACAGCCTGGTGCGGGGGGCTTCCACCGGAGGCCTGGTGCGTTTAGGAGGCACCGGATAGACCGGACCGTGGAGGTGCCTCTCGTCCCAGCCGCGCTGCCGTGCTACCTCCTCATACCACCGCCGCTCAGCTTTCGCTGCCTCCAGCTCTGCCTTGGGGCGGAGATATTCCCCAGCCTGTGCCCAGGGTCCCTTGCCGTCCAAAATCTCCTCCCATGCCCAGGAGTCTTGCGATTTCGGCCACTGCCCGTTTCCACGCTGCTTGGTCCTTAGTTGGTGAGTGATTCTGTAACGGTCGTCATGGATGGAAGAAGGTGAGGACGAAAGCGCAGCGTGGTAAGTGTTCATCTTGTTTTAATAAGAAGTACTGAACACCGAACAAAACAATAAAACCACAAAACGAACAGTCCTGAACGGTGAAACAAAAACACAAAACAGAAAATAATCACGAAACACAGGTGGGAAAAGGCTACCTAAGTATGATTCTTAATCAGTGACAACTAACGACACCTGCCTCTGATTGAGAACTATACCAGGCCAAACACAGAAATACCAAATCATAGAAAACGCACATAGACTGCCCACTCCAACTCACGCCCTGACCATACTAAAACAAAGACAAAACAAAGGATGGAACATCATTGCTCTAAAGAAATCCACAGATACGTATCCACTGCTTCCTGCTGTATGAAAAGAGACAAATACTTTTTGAATATTGATCCACAACGGCCTTCTAAGAGTGATGAGGCCTACCTCATATTCTGTCTTTCAGCTAGATTCTCTACAGGCAAAGGTAACTTTTCCTCTCTCACAGATTGACTTTCTCATTCTCAAACAATGACGAAATTTGGAGGAAGAATTGATTAGGAATAATATCTGTCAGTGGTGCAGATCAGAGACGATAGAGTTATAGACGATAGAGGTATAGACGATAGCACGGAGTTAGACCTCGACTGTATCAGTTTCCTGGACTCCGATCACAGAAACCACAACCATGCCCAGTATGCCAGACACAGTAAAAATAAACACATAATGAACGTCACAGATGCCGAAAAAAGACCAATGACTTGTTTCCTGAATCCCAAAAAAGAGGACTAGGAAAAAATTCACAGGCACCTTTACAAAATGGCCTGAAGCATTGCTGGCTGGCTTCCCACTCTCACTCTGCCAAACAGCTGGTGTCCAGGAATGAGATTGTTTAGCTGGAAATACCAACTCTGTCTTTCTACATTTCCAATGGCTTGTGATTTAGGATCAGGGCTCCATTCCTGGAGTCGAGTTGGGAAGTAATGGGCTCCCTGCACGCCTAGTGTCTTTCCTCTGTCACAACCAAGGAAATACGCCCCCCACTGATGCTGACAGCCATAGCTTCGTACAAGTTCACTCTTTATGAGCACTGAGAGTCATTCTCAGTCTACGGGGCTTGCTGACTGACTGAAAACATAGTATGGATTGACGATCAGCAGGAGATGGATGTTAATATTGAACACCTGTTAAGACACTAAGTAGAACTCAAGCATAAAGCATTCAGTCACTAAAATACAATAATAGACAACCGTTGACAAAAGAGACAGTCATGGATTTCACTGGATCATTCCGACTTCTTGCATTTCTTACATTAGCAAACAAAAACAGTACAGTTACATACATTCCCAAATTCAAAGCGTAACCAAGGTTGACAACAGCAGTGCTTAGTCACAAAAGCTAGATTTAGCACTTTGCTGAGAATGCAGTCAGTCACCATCCCTACAAGACTTCACTGTCTTGAGGCCCAGTGACATACCTCTTGGGGATGTCATTCGAAAACATAATGTTAACTTTCACTGCTATGCGGATGACACACAGCTGTACATTTCAATGAAACATGGTGAAGCCCCAAAATTGCCCTCGCTAGAAGCATGTGTTTCAGACATAAGGAAGTGGATGGCTGCAAACTTTCTACTTTTAAACTCGGACAAAACAGAGATGCTTGTTCTAGGTCCCAAGAAACAAAGAGATCTTCTGTTGAATCTGACAATTAATCTTAATGGTTGTACAGTCGTCTCAAATGAAACTGTGAAGGACCTCGGAGTTACTCTGGACCCTGATCTCTCTTTTGAAGAACATATCGAGGCCATTTCAAGGACAGCTTTTTCCCATCTACGTAACATTGCAAAAATCAGAAACTTTCTGTCCAAAAATTATGCAGAAAAATGTATCCATGCTTTTGTCACTTCTAGGTTAGACTACTGCAATGCTCTACTTTCCGGCTACCCGGATAAAGCACTAAATAAACTTCAGTTAGTGCTAAATACGGCTGCTAGAATCCTGACTAGAACCAAACAATTTGATCATATTACTCCAGTGCTAGCCTCCCTACACTGGCTTCCTGTCAAGGCAAGGGCTGATTTCAAGGTTTTACTGCTAACCTACAAAGCATTACATGGGCTTGCTCCTACCTATCTTTCTGATTTGGTCCTGCCGTACATACCTACACGTATGCTACGGTCACAAGACGCAGGCCTCCTAATTGTCCCTAGAATTTCTAAGCAAGCAGCTGGAGGCAAGGCTTTCCCCTATGGAGCTCAATTTCATGGAATGGTCTGCCTACCCATGTAAGAGACGCAAACTCGGTCTCAACCTTTAAGTCTTTACTGAAGACTCATCTCTTCAGTGGGTCATATGATTGAGTGTAGTCTGGCCCAGGAGTGGGAAGGTGAACGGAAAGGCTCTGGAGCAACGAACCGCCCTTGCTGTCTCTGCCTGGCCGGTTCCCCTCTTTCCACTGGGATTCTCTGCCTCTAACCCTATTACAGGGGCTGAGTTACTGGCTTACTGGGGCTCTTTCATACCGTCCCTGGGAGGGGTGTGTCACTTGAGTGGGTTGAGTCACTGATGTGATCTTCCTGTCTGGGTTGGCGCCCCCCCCCCCCCCCTTGGGTTGTGCTGTGGCGGAGATCTTTGTGGGCTATACTCGGTCTTGTCTCAGGATGGTAAGTTGGTGGTTGAAGATATCCCTCTAGTGGTGTGGGGGCTGTGCTTTGGCAAAGTGGGTGGGGTTATATCCTTCCTGTTTGGCCCTGTCCGGGGGTGTCCTCGGATGGGGCCACAGTGTCTCCTGACCCCTCCTGTCTCAGCCTCCAGTATTTATGCTGCAGTAGTTTATGTGTCGGGGGGCTAGGGTCAGTTTGTTATATCTGGAGTACTTCTCCTGTCCTATTCGGTGTCCTGTGTGAATTTAAGTGTGCTCTTTCTCTCTTTCTTTCTCTCTCTCGGAGGACCTGAGCCCTAGGACCATGCCTCAGGACTACCTGACATGATGACTCCTTGCTGTCCCCAGTCCACCTGGCCGTGCTGCTGCTCCAGTTTCAACTGTTCTGCCTTATTATTATTGGACCATGCTGGTCATTTATGAACATTTGAACATCTTGGCCATGTTCTGTTATAATCTCCACCCGGCACAGCCAGAAGAGGACTGGCCACCCCACATAGCCTGGTTCCTCTCTAGGTTTCTTCCTAGGTTTTGGCCTTTCTAGGGAGTTTTTCCTAGCCACCATGCTTCTACACCTGCATTGCTTGCTGTTTGGGGTTTTAGGTTTAGGTTTCTGTACAGCACTCTGTACAGCACTTTAAGATATCAGCTGATGTACGAAGGGCTATATAAATACATTTGATTTGATTTGATTTGTTTGTGGGTGGTTGTTTTTTGTTTTGTGTGAGTACCTGACAGAACTGTTGCGTTTTGTTCCACTTTTGTTTTTGTTTCAGTGTTCCGGTTATAATAAACAACATGGACACTTACCACGCTGCGCATTGGTCCGATATTTCCTCCTCCTCAGAAGAGGAGGAAAATCATTACACACTGTTCCTGAAGACAACTTGCTACACTGATATACCTCAGTATAAAACCCTCATTCCTCACTGATATACCTCAGTATAAAACCCTCATTCCTCACTGATATACCTCAGTATGAAACACTTATTCCTCACTGATATACATCAGTATAAAACACTTATTCCTCACTGATATACCTCAGTATAAAACACTTATTCCTCACTGATATACCTCAGTATACAACCCTCATTCCTCACTGATATACCTCAGTATAAAACCCTCGTTCCTCACTGATATACATCAGTATAAAACACTTATTCCTCACTGATTTACCTCAGTATGAAACACTTATTCCTCACTGATTTACCTCAGTATGAAACACTTATTCCTCACTGATATACATCAGTATAAAACACTTATTCCTCACTGATATACATCAGTATAAAACTCTCATTCCTCACTGATATACCTCAGTATAAAACTCTCATTCCTCACTGATATAACTCAGTATAAAACCCTCATTCCTCACTGATATACCTCAGTATAAAACCCTGGTGTATACATTTCACAGAGCCACATCCAGACCTAGGCTGGTACACTGCTTCTGTACTGCGACGTTTCAATTACAGATGTCTCTGTCTTCTGAATTGAAGTCCAGAACGGAGTAAAAACTCTGCTACCCAACGTCACTGTTTCACTGATTTGATTTTGTCCTGACGGTCTGATAATCGATGGCCAACATGACGTTTCAATGCCTGATAAGTGTAAAGACGGACTAGTAAAGGCATTACATTGACAATATCTATTCTGCTGCAGTGTGTCCATCAACACTCTATGTCTCCACATAAAGCTTTCAGGTTCTACACCTGGGCATTGTCACTCACCCAGGTGGTTGGTTTCGTCCAGTTGCCCTCATTGTTCTGAATAAGACCATTTCACACATTTCACACTTTCATATATACACTTAGCCATAGTCCATGATCCCTTGTTTCATATATACACTTAGCCATAGTCCATGATCCCTTGTTTCATATATACACGTAGCCACAACTACTCTATTTGTGTCTGTGTGGCCTGTCTATCTATTCACCTCAAAGAGGGAACAAGGTCTTGTGCTCAGTCCGGCGCTCTTTCTTCAATTAGGTCTGGGTCTGCCTCTGTTTACAAAGCTCACTGGTCTGCCCTGAGGGTCTCACTCCGGGGCTTAGCTTTAACTGGCTACAGTTTGCGATAAAAGCATTAGAATGCCATTGAATCTGAAGGAGACTTCGGCCACCAATACAGCTGACCCTTGTCAGTCTCAGCAGCGTAGACCAGTGAACTGTGAAGATAAGCAAAAGGAACTTTGTGTTAGCTATGTCTATTTGTTTATACAAGCTTAGAAAGGTTTTACGTTTCAGGAGACGTCGTCTATTTGCAGCCTGCTCTCTCTGGGGTAAACTCTTAACAAATAACATTACATTAACTTAATGAGGCACGTAAGATTAAGGAGGAACATTATCTAGTATTTTTTTGTTAATATCCTGAATGAACTGAAAGCTATAGCACAGTCTATATATCAGTGTTTTTCTTTAGTTAGTGTCTGTTGCATTAAAAAGGGGTTCTAAACTTCGAAACTGCTACCACATGTGCCTTTGTACTGGGGTCTACTGAATGTGAGCGTGTTGTTTGCCAGACTCAGTGTGGGTCACGTTAGTGGGCCTTTGTACTGGGGTCTACTGAATGTGAGCGTGTTGTTTGCCAGACTCAGTGTGGGTCACGTTAGTGGGCCTTTGTACTGGGGTCTACTGAATGTGAGCGTGTTGTTTGCCAGACTCAGTGTGGGTCACGTTAGTGGGCCTTTGTACTGCGGTCTACTGAATGTGAGCGTGTTGTTTGTTAGACTCAGTGTGGGTCACGTTAGTGGGCCTTTGTACTGCGGTCTACTGAATGTGAGCGTGTTGTTTGTTAGACTCAGTGTGGGTCACGTTAGTGGGCCTTTGTACTGCGGTCTACTGAATGTGAGCGTGTTGTTTGTTAGACTCAGTGTGGGTCACGTTAGTGTGCCTTTGTACTGCGGTCTACTGAATGTGAGCGTGTTGTTTGTTAGACTCAGTGTGGGTCACGTTAGTGGGCCTTTGTACTGGGGTCTACTGAATGTGAGCGTGTTGTTTGTTAGACTCAGTGTGGGTCACGTTAGTGGGCCTTTGTACTGCGGTCTACTGAATGTGAGCGTGTTGTTTGCCAGACTCAGTGTGGGTCACGTTAGTGGGCCTTTGTACTGGGGTCTACTGAATGTGAGCGTGTTGTTTGTTAGACTCAGTGTGGGTCACGTTAGTGGGCCTTTGTACTGGGGTCTACTGAATGTGAGCGTGTTGTTTGTTAGACTCAGTGTGGGTCACGTTAGTGGGCCTTTGTACTGCGGTCTACTGAATGTGAGCGTGTTGTTTGTTAGACTCAGTGTGGGTCACGTTAGTGGGCCTTTGTACTGCGGTCTACTGAATGTGAGCGTGTTGTTTGTTAGACTCAGTGTGGGTCACGTTAGTGGGCCTTTGTACTGGGGTCTACTGAATGTGAGCGTGTTGTTTGTTAGACTCAGTGTGGGTCACGTTAGTGGGCCTTTGTACTGCGGTCTACTGAATGTGAGCGTGTTGTTTGTTAGACTCAGTGTGGGTCACGTTAGTGGGCCTTTGTACTGCGGTCTACTGAATGTGAGCGTGTTGTTTGTTAGACTCAGTGTGGGTCACGTTAGTGGGCCTTTGTACTGCGGTCTACTGAATGTGAGCGTGTTGTTTGTTAGACTCAGTGTGGGTCACGTTAGTGTGCCTTTGTACTGGGGTCTACTGAATGTGAGCGTGTTGTTTGCCAGACTCAGTGTGGGTCACGTTAGTGGGCCTTTGTACTGCGGTCTACTGAATGTGAGCGTGTTGTTTGTTAGACTCAGTGTGGGTCACGTTAGTGGGCCTTTGTACTGGGGTCTACTGAATGTGAGCGTGTTGTTTGTTAGACTCAGTGTGGGTCACGTTAGTGGGCCTTTGTACTGCGGTCTACTGAATGTGAGCGTGTTGTTTGCCAGACTCAGTGTGGGTCACGTTAGTGGGCCTTTGTACTGGGGTCTACTGAATGTGAGCGTGTTGTTTGTTAGACTCAGTGTGGGTCACGTTAGTGGGCCTTTGTACTGCGGTCTACTGAATGTGAGCGTGTTGTTTGTTAGACTCAGTGTGGGTCACGTTAGTGGGCCTTTGTACTGCGGTCTACTGAATGTGAGCGTGTTGTTTTCCAGACTCAGTGTGGGTCACGTTAGTGGGCCTTTGTACTGCGGTCTACTGAATGTGAGTGTGTTGTTTGTTAGACTCAGTGTGGGTCACGTTAGTGGGCCTTTGTACTGGGGTCTACTGAATGTGAGCGTGTTGTTTGTTAGACTCAGTGTGGGTCACGTTAGTGGGCCTTTGTACTGCGGTCTACTGAATGTGAGCGTGTTGTTTGTTAGACTCAGTGTGGGTCAGATGATTGTTTTTTTGTCCAACTCAGAATATGTGGGTTTCCAGAAGAACTGGCGTTGGTCAGAGCTCAACATAAATATCCTCACCTGTCCTTACCTCATCTAGACACTAATAGCATCAGCTAATAGAGCTTGAATAACTCACTAAAGGCTTTGTCATACTTGAGTAACTGTGACAAGGTCACGGAAGTCATGACTTTAAGAAGGGAAATGCTTCCGTAATTGTTTCATACTGACGCTCATCTCTCTGACCGTGTCAGGAAGAAGTCACACTGGGCTTCGCTCATCTATCTGACCTTGTCAGGAAGAAGTCACACTGGGCTTCTCTCATCTATCTGACCGTGTCAGGAAGAAGTCACACTGGGCTTCGCTCATCTATCTGACCTTGTCAGGAAGAAGTCACACTGGGCTTCGCTCATCTATCTGACCCTGTCAGGAAGAAGTCACACTGGGCTTCGCTCATCTATCTGACCTTGTCAGGAAGAAGTCACACTGGGCTTCGCTCATCTATCTGACCGTGTTAGGAAGAAGTCACACTGGGCTTCGCTCATCTATCTGACCCTGTCAGGAAGAAGTCACACTGGGCTTCGCTCATCTATCTGACCGTGTCAGGAAGAAGTCACACTGGGCTTCGCTCATCTATCTGACCCTGTCAGGAAGAAGTCACACTGGGCTTCTCTCATCTATCTGACCGTGTCAGGAAGAAGTCACACTGGGCTTCTTTCATCTATCTGACCGTGTCAGGAAGAAGTCACACTGGGCTTCTCTCATCTATCTGACCGTGTTAGGAAGAAGTCACACTGGGCTTTGCTCTATGAACGACAACATAAAACAGCTTCTATATGACCGGCAGGTGAACTAATAAAACCTGCAAATGAGAGGTTGGGGTTCTTCCAGGTGATGGAGGGAAGGCAGGGGGGACTGGAAGAGACACTAGTGGCTGAGAAACCAGTGGAAAATATTGGGACTAGACTAGGATAGGCTAGACTGGAACGATGCCTGTGTGGTGAGAACACATTTTGAATTCTCAGCTGACACTCTGTCTGACTCACACACACACTTTGACAGCATCAAACAACACCACAACGAGTTGTTAGACCACAAGGAAGCCAAACAAATGGCAAACACACATATTGTACTTCACAATACAAGTCAGTATAAGTTCATCCTCCAATCTCTCTCTTATTTCCTCCTTCTATACTCTTTCCCTCTCAGCCCCCGTTTAACCCTCCATCCATCTCTCCACAGTCCTCTCTTAGTCCCCTCTCTTTCCACAGTCCTCTCTTAGTTCTCTCTCTCTCCACAGTCCTCTCTTAGTCATCTCTCTCTCCACTGTCTTCTCTTAGTCCCCTCTCTCTCCACAGTCCTCTCTTAGTTCCCTCTCTCTCCACAGTCCTCTCTTAGTCATCTCTCTCTCCACTGTCCTCTCTTAGTCATCTCTCTCCACTGTCCTCTCTTAGTTCCCTCTGTCTCCACAGTCCTCTCTTAGTCCCCTCTCTCTCCACTGTCCTCTCTTAGTTCCCTCTCTCTCCACAGTCCTCTCTTAGTCCCCTCTCTCTCCACAGTCCTCTCTTAGTTCCCTCTCTCTCCACAGTCCTCTCTTAGTCATCTCTCTCTCCACTGTCTTCTCTTAGTCCCCTCTCTCTCCACAGTCCTCTCTTAGTTCCCTCTCTCTCTCCACAGTCCTCTCTTAGTCATCTCTCTCCACTGTCCTCTCTTAGTCATCTCTCTCTCCACAGTCCTCTCTTAGTTCCCTCTCTCTCCACTGTCCTCTCTTAGTCATCTCTCTCTCCACAGTCCTCTCTTAGTCATCTCTCTCTCAACTGTCTCCTCTTAGTCCCCTCTCTCTCCACTGTCCTCTCTTAGTTCCCTCTCTCTCCACAGTCCTCTCTTAGTTCCCTCTCTCTCCACAGCCCTCTCTTAGTCATCTCTCTCTCCACTGTCCTCTCTTAGTCATCTCTTTCTCCACTGTCCTCTCTTAGTTCCCTCTCTCTCCACAGTCCTCTCTTAGTCATCTCTCTCTCCACTGTCCTCTCTTAGTTCCCTCTCTCTCCACAGTCCTCTCTTAGTCATCTCTCTCTCCACTGTCCTCTCTTAGTCATCTCTCTCTCCACTGTCCTCTCTTAGTTCCCTCTCTCTCCACTGTCCTCTCTTAGTCCCCTTTCTCTCCACAGTCCTCTCTGAGTTTCCTCTCCCTCCACAGTCCTCTCTTAGTCATCTCTGTCTCCACTGTCCTCTCTTAGTCATCTCTTTCTCCACAGTCCTCTCTTAGTTCCCTCTCTCTCCACAGTCCTCTCTTAGTCATCTCTCTCTCCACTGTCCTCTCTTAGTTCCCTCTCTCTCCACAGTCCTCTCTTAGTCATCTCTCTCTCCACTGTCCTCTCTTAGTCATCTCTCTCTCCACTGTCCTCTCTTAGTTCCCTCTCTCTCCACAGTCCTCTCTTAGTCATCTCTCTCTCCACTGTCCTCTCTTAGTCATCTCTCTCTCCACTGTCCTCTCTTAGTTCCCTCTCTCTCCACAGTCCTCTCTTAGTTCCCTCTCTCTCCACTGTCCTCTCTTAGTCCCCTTTCTCTCCACAGTCCTCTCTGAGTTTCCTCTCTCTCCACAGTCCTCTCTGAGTTTCCTCTCTCTCCACAGTCCTCTCTTAGTCATCTCTGTCTCCACTGTCCTCTATTAGTCATCTCTCTCTCCACAGTCCTCTCTTAGTTCCCTCTCTCTCCACAGTCCTCTCTTAGTCATCTCTCTCTCCACTGTCCTCTCTTAGTTCCCTCTCTCTCCACAGTCCTCTCTTAGTCATCTCTCTCTCCACTGTCCTCTCTTAGTCATCTCTCTCTCTCCACTGTCTTCTCTTAGTCCCCTCTCTCTCCACTGTCCTCTCTTAGTTCCCTCTCTCTCCACAGTCCTCTCTTAGTTCCCTCTCTCTCCACAGCCCTCTCTTAGTTCCCTCTCTCTCCACAGCCCTCTCTTAGTCATCTCTCTCTCCACTGTCCTCTCTTAGTCATCTCTCTCTCCACTGTCCTCTCTTAGTTCCCTCTCTCTCCACAGTCCTCTCTTAGTTCCCTCTCTCTCCACAGCCCTCTCTTAGTTCCCTCTCTCTCCACAGCCCTCTCTTAGTCATCTCTCTCTCCACTGTCCTCTCTGAGTTTCCTCTCTCTCCACAGTCCTCTCTGAGTTTCCTCTCTCTCCACAGTCCTCTCTTAGTCATCTCTGTCTCCACTGTCCTCTATTAGTCATCTCTCTCTCCACAGTCCTCTCTTAGTTCCCTCTCTCTCCACAGTCCTCTCTTAGTCATCTCTCTCTCCACTGTCCTCTCTTAGTTCCCTCTCTCTCCACAGTCCTCTCTTAGTCATCTCTCTCTCCACTGTCCTCTCTTAGTCATCTCTCTCTCTCCACTGTCTTCTCTTAGTCCCCTCTCTCTCCACTGTCCTCTCTTAGTTCCCTCTCTCTCCACAGTCCTCTCTTAGTTCCCTCTCTCTCCACAGCCCTCTCTTAGTTCCCTCTCTCTCCACAGCCCTCTCTTAGTCATCTCTCTCTCCACTGTCCTCTCTTAGTCATCTCTCTCTCCACAGTCCTCTCTTAGTTCCCTCTCTCTCCACAGTCCTCTCTTAGTTCCCTCTCTCTCCACAGCCCTCTCTTAGTTCCCTCTCTCTCCACAGCCCTCTCTTAGTCATCTCTCTCTCCACTGTCCTCTCTTAGTCATCTCTCTCTCCACTGTCCTCTCTTAGTTCCCTCTCTCTCCACTGTCCTCTCTTAGTTCCCTCTCTCTCCACAGTCCTCTCTTAGTCATCTCTCTCTCCACTGTCCTCTCTTAGTCATCTCTCTCTCCACTGTCCTCTCTTAGTTCCCTCTCTCTCCACTGTCCTCTCTTAGTCCCCTTTCTCTCCACAGTCCTCTCTGAGTTTCCTCTCTCTCCACAGTCCTCTCTTAGTCATCTATGTCTCCACTGTCCTCTCTTAGTCATCTCTCTCTCCACAGTCCTCTCTTAGTTCCCTCTCTCTCCACAGTCCTCTCTTAGTCATCCCTCTCTCCACTGTCCTCTCTTAGTTCCCTCTCTCTCCACAGTCCTCTCTTAGTCATCTCTCTCTCCACTGTCCTCTCTTAGTCATCTCTCTCTCCACTGTCCTCTCTTAGTTCCCTCTCTCTCCACAGTCCTCTCTTAGTTCCCTCTCTCTCCAGTGTCCTCTCTTAGTTCCCTCTCTCTCCACAGTCCTCTCTTAGTCATCTCTCTCTCTCTCTCTCTCTCCCTCTCCCTCTCCCTCTCCCTCTCCCTCTCCCTCTCTCTCTCCCTCTCTCTCTCTCTCTCTCTCTCTCTCTCTCTCTCTCTCTCCCTCTTTCTTTCTCTCTCTCTCTCTCTCTCTCTCTCTTTCTCTCGCTCTCTCTCTCTCTCTCTCTCTCTCTCTCTCTCTCCTAGTCCCCTGACTCTCTCTCTCTCTCTCTCTCTCTCTCTCTCTCTCTCTCTCTCTCCTCAGTCCTCTCCTAGTCCCCTGACTCTCTCTCCCCCTTAGAGGAAGCGGTTTGTGTGCAGACTGTGGCTGACTGGAACACCATGCAGTGTGCATGGGAAGCTGTAACTCGAGCCTAGCGCATTAAAAGTTCCACTGGACTAACAGTTTCTGCATGGAAGGATTTTGCGGTGGGCCGGTGTTAGGAATGGAGGGGACTCTACTGGGAGAGAGACATGTGCCTGTGTTGATGCGCTGGCAAAGCCAGACGGGACAGAGGGGGACACTGCCCCCTGTTGATAGAGAAGTGGTGTCAGGGGAAATATATTTGCAAAATCGATGTTGAAACTTGATGAACATGTTTTTTATTGTTAAACCATTATGTGTCACTAAAGCCTTGTATTTACATAACCAACTGCAGTGTACTTCTGATGTAGATACACATTACAACTGTGAGTTTCCATACGACTGAGCACCTTGGATTGGGCATAGCGTTTTCCTTATGGACTTATGCCATGTCATGCTTGAAATCACAGACCAGCAAGCCAAACACAATGTACCGAATTTATCACTGAAATATATGAGGAAAATTCCAGACTACTTTGTTGATATGGGAAATACTTGATAATAGGGCACCTGTGAACTTCAAAGTGCTTGTTATCAGACCTTTATATTCCACTATTAACAGCCTGCTCCACCCAGTGACTTACCTTCACATAGAGAGTCTGGGTCTGATTTCATAGCATAAGGGCAGCTACAAACT
Organism: Oncorhynchus mykiss; assembly: GCF_057628025.1. Classification (NCBI taxonomy): domain Eukaryota; kingdom Metazoa; phylum Chordata; class Actinopteri; order Salmoniformes; family Salmonidae; genus Oncorhynchus; species Oncorhynchus mykiss. The sequence continues at coordinate 39,492,757 of NC_143047.1, forward strand.
CTGTGCACTTGATAGAATGGTGGAATATAAAGGTCGTTATTGGATTTGAGATATACTGTAGTGCAAGAGTCTAGTGTAGGTGGGCCTAATATGACGTAGACTTGACATTGAGGGCCAGTTGAGACAGAGAAGCATTTAAACCACATCGGTTTAACCAGGATGACCAGTGGCATAAATATGATTAACCCAGACACACACTGCAGCCTTCTGATAGACGAACGTATGGAATATTGCTGCAATACTACAGTGGAAAACGTAAAATACGTTTTAGCCGCAGTTCTACTTACAGCCACTAGAGGGCAGTCTCCCATAACGGATATATTTGTGATAGTGTAGCTTTGGCCTTTCTGTGACATCTCAATTTTGCAGGAAGACTGGCTTTCATCACCGGAGGACGGGGTTGGAGAAATGTAACCACTCTCAAATTCACATACAGAGGTGTGAATGCAAGGACTGACCATCCATGATATCAAAAATATAGTTTTAGACAATATGTTGATTCTATAAAGCATTTGGCTGCATGTACATTGTTTATAAACATTGGAGTAAAACAAGCTTATATTTGGGGTTCTGATGGGTTACGGCAGTTGAACTAAGCTCATAAATGAGTAATATTCTTCAAAAATCTATGAGTATATATGATTCATTTATTAGCCCAAAATGTAATGTATCAACTAAGGATTCTAGCTAAAAGAAAATGAATAGAGGATCTTGAATGTTTTATTTAGTCTGAGTTAAAGCAGGAAACCCAGCAATCTGAAAAACAAAGAATTAAATCAGTGTTTATGAAAAGTGGACATTCCCCATAGAAAAATATAACATTTCAATTAGATACCACTATACACAACCAAGGTTGTCAAAGTCTGGGCCTGTAAACTCACTTTAATAAATATCTCACCACACATGATAAAATCCAGGGTCGAGGGACACGATCAGCGGAAGCATTCTGTCTCTTTACTTTGGACAGATGAGCTTGGAAACGGCCAGACCCAGGGCTCTGTAACCTCTGGGCCTGAGTTGCTCCTCTCCTCTCCAGTCCTCAGCCCAGTCACACAAGCCCCCAGCTCCTATTCCTGATCCCATTCCACTCCACCCCCCACCCCCTCTTGTGTCCTTCCAGTCCGCCCCTGCCTTTTAACAGTGTGGAACGGAATGTGAGAATGCTTCCAACATACAGGATGAATAATCCTGTCAGAGAATCAGATACATCAGAGTCACTAGTGACAAAAACAAATATGCTGCGATTCTTTGGACAAATGGTGGGTGAAAAATAAGTTGTTGTGCTTTCAGACTTTTCCAGATTTGATTAATTTCACATCTACACTCTTAAAGAAAAAAACGTGCTATCCAGAACCTGAAAGGGTTCCCTCTCCAGAACCTGAAAGGGTTCCCTCGCCTGTCCCCGTAGGAGTACCCTTTGAAGAACACTTTTTTGGTTCCACGTAGAACCCTTTGTGTTCCATGTAGAACCCTTTCCACAGAGGGTTCTGCATGGAACTCAAAAGGGTTCTACCTGGAACCAAAAAAGGTTATTCTATGGGAACAGTCAAAGAACCCCTTTGGAACTATTTTTTTTCTAAAAGTGTACAGAATCTGAATAAAGAATCAAGTAATTTTACACCACTGTGCCATGTGTTCTAAAATGTGTTCTAAAATGTGTTCTAAAATGTGTTCTAAAATGTGTTCTAAAATGTAAAGTTCATTTTCTCTCTGACCTATGCCACCCATTTTGAATATCTTCAATACATTGTAGTTTGTTGGTGTAATAAGTCGTGCCCCAGATGTGGATGAATATAGGCAGATGGTTTCTGAACAAAAATAACATTAATACACAGGGAAACGTGTTTTATTCCCCAGTTGAACTGTCTTAATGAAATTATATCTATTAATTAGCTCAACCTAGATCGGGCTGACCCCATTACATAGAATAGAGGACTTTGATACAGCTATGTGAAGATGCATTGACTCCAATACCAATCACATATGAGTATGTTTGTGATCATATAGAGGTCAGATAGTCCAGGCAGTACAGTGTGATCATATAGAGGTCAGACAGTCCAGGCAGTACAGTGTGATCATATAGAGGTCAGACAGTCCAGGCAGTACAGTGTGATCATATAGAGGTCAGACAGTCCAGGCAGTACAGTGTGATCCTATAGAGGTCAGACAGTCCAGGCAGTACAGTGTGATCATATAGAGGTCAGACAGTCCAGGCAGTACAGTGTGATCCTATAGAGGTCAGACAGTCCAGGCAGTACAGTGTGATCATATAGAGGTCAGACAGTCCAGGCAGTACAGTGTGATCCTATAGAGGTCAGACAGTCCAGGCAGTACAGTGTGATCATATAGAGGTCAGACAGTCCAGGCAGTACAGTGTGATCATATAGAGGTCAGACAGTCCAGGCAGTACAGTGTGATCATATAGAGGTCAGACAGTCCAGGCAGTACAGTGTGATCATATAGAGGTCAGACAGTCCAGGCAGTACAGTGTGATCATATAGAGGTCAGACAGTCCAGGCAGTACAGTGTGATCATATAGAGGTCAGACAGGACAGTGCATCTAGGTTTTGTGTTGAGATATTGCAGAGGGGAATGAAATGGTTGATAATGCATGGTTAACACCAATGTTATTCTGCAAGCCATTATTTTAGGTATTTCGTAGATGTCCTTGACACTGTAGCATTCTGCACAACATCTTTATTCCAATGTGAATAGTTCCTCTGCAAACATCTGAGGCTCCAGCATTGATTCACATATGAAGTTGAATGTCGGGGTTCTTAATGTCCAGTGAGTTTTACAGTGATGTTTCCCCTTATCTAAATAAAAGCTACTGTGAAGTGTCTTACAGTGTTTTCAGGAAAAATCATTGTTCTTAACAGGAAGTAGTCCCCGTATATCCATTGATTTGACACCCATCCTCAAGTAAGACTTCCTGCACGAATGGACGTAGACTGGAACTCACTCACTCACTCACTCACTCACTCACTCACTCACTCACTCACTCACTCACTCACTCACAAACACCCCCCTACACACATTCAACGAAGTCTCAGGGAAATGAAGAGGAGCCAGTTCAGAAGGGGAACCCCAGTGTTCGGGGCATCAGCTGATCTCATCAGCGGATATCGCACCAATTGGATTCACACTCTACTTACATGCAGTCTATTTAAGTTGACCAGTTCTACACATGATTCCTCAATGCCGGATGTTACGTTCACGAACTCGCTGGTGTCTCTTGCTGCCGTTGCTGCTGTAATTAGCTGTTACTCATTATGCTTGTTGTTTTCTGATATCCCAGCCCAGCCTCCACCTGTCTGGGTTCTGGGTTTCATCCTCCAGGGGATCTGATGTAGCATATCCTACTGACTGTCTGGAGTTCTATTATCATCATATGATGCTTGGCTCTGGCAGTGAGCTGCCCTGTAGGAGTAGAGTCCTAACTCTTGGTTCTGGCAGTGAGCGTCCTGAAGGAGCAGAGTCCTAACTCTTGTCTCTGGCAGTGAGCTGCCCTGAAGGAGTAGAGTCCTGACTCTTGTCTCTGGCAGTGAGCTGCCCTGAAGGAGTAGAGTCCTAACTCTTGGCTCTGGCAGTAAGCTTCCCTGAAGAAGTAGAGTCCTAACTCTTGGCTCTGGCAGTGAGCTCTCCATCACTCCTCTCTCCTCTCTCTCCATCACTCCCTCTCGCTTCTCTCTCCATCACTCCTCTCTCCAACACTCCTCTCTCCTCTCTCCATCCCTACCTCTCTCCTCTCTCCATCACCCCCTCTCTCCTCTCTCTCCATCACTCCTCTCTCCTCTCTCTCCATCACTCCTCTCTCCTCTCTCTCTCTCTCCTCTCTCTCCATCACTCCTCTCTCCTCTCTCTCCATCACTCCTCTCTCCTCTCTCTCCTTCACTCCTCTCTCCTCTCTCTCCATCACTACCTCTCTCCTCTCTCTCCATCACTCCTCTCTCCTCTCTCTCCATCACTCCCTCTCGCTCCTCTCTCCATCACTCCTCTCTCCTCTCTCTCCATCACTCCTCTCTCCTCTCTCTCCATCACTCCTCTCTCCTCTCTCTCATCACTCCTCTCTCCTCTCTCTCCATCACTCCTCTCTCCATCACTCCTCTCTCCTCTCTCCATCACTCCACTCTCCATCACTAATCTCTCCTCTCTCCATCACTCCTCACTCCATCACTCCTCTCTCCATCACTCCTCTCTTCTCTCTGCATCACTCCTCTCTTCTCTCTCCATCACTCCCTCTCTCTCCATCACTCCTCTCTCTCCATCACTCCTCTCTCTCCATCACTCCCTCTCTCTTCTCTCTCTCCATCACTCCCTCTCTCCATCACTCCTCTCTCCATCACTCCTCTCTTCTCTCTCCATCACTCCTCTCTCCTCTCTCCATCACTCCTCTCTCCTCTCTCCATCACTCATCTCTCCTCTCTCCATCACTCCTCTCTCCATCACTCCCTCTCTCTTCTCTCTCTCCATCACCCCCTCTCTCTTCTCTCTCCATCACTCCTCTCTCCATCACTCCTCTCTCCTCTCTCTCCATCACTCCCTCTCTCCATCACTCCCTCTCTCTTCTCTCTCTCCATCACCCCCTCTCTCTTCTCTCTCCATCACTCCTCTCTCCATCACTCCTCTCTCCTCTCTCTCCATCACTCCCTCTCTCTTCACTCCTCTCTCCATCACTCCCTCCATCTCTCTCTCCATCACTCCCTCTCTCCTCTCTCCATCACTCCTCTCTCCTCTCTCTCCGCCACTCCCTCTCGCTCCTCTCTCCACTCTCTCTCCATCACTCCTCTCTCTTCTCTCTCCATCACTCCTCTCTCCATCACTCCTCTCTCCATCACTCCTCTCTCCTCTCTCCATCACTCCTCTCTCTCCATCACTACCTCTCTCTCCATCACTCCCTCTCTCCTCTCTCTCCATCACTCCTCTCTCCTCTCTCTCCGTCACTCCCTCTCGCTCCTCTCTCCATCACTCCTCTCTCCTCTCTCCATCACTCCTCTCTCCTCTCTCCATCACTACCTCTCTCTCCATCACTCCCTCTCTCTTCTCTCTCTCCATCACTACCTTTCTCCTCTCTCGCCATCACTCCTCTCTCCTCTCTCTCCGTCACTCCCTCTCGCTCCTCTCTCCATCACTCCTCTCTCCTCTCTCCATCACTCCTCTCTCCTCTCTCCATCACTACCTCTCTCTCCATCACTCCCTCTCTCTTCTCTCTCTCCATCACTACCTTTCTCCTCTCTCTCCATCACTCCTCTCTCCTCTCTCTCCGTCACTCCCTCTCGCTCCTCTCCTCATCACCCCTCTCTCTACTCTCTCTCCATCACTCCCTCTCTCTACTCTCTCTCCATCACTCCCTCTCTCTACTCTCTCTCCATCACTCCCTCTCTCTTCTCTCTCCATCACTCCCTCTCTCTCCATCACTCCTCTCTCCTCTCTCTCCATCACTCCCTCTCTCTCCATCACTCCCTCTCTCTTCTCTCTCTCCATCAGTCCCTCCATCTCTCTCTCCATCACTCCCTCTCTCCTCTCCCTCCATCACTCCCTCTCTCTCCTCTCTCCATCACTCCATCACTCCTCTCTCCTCTCTCTCCATCACTCCCTCTCTCACACTCTCTTCCCCACACACGTACTAGCTGACGTGCAGCCTTTTGGCACTCACAGCCCGGGCAGTAGACTGCGACACAGCACACAGCTCTTTGGGCTCTGCCTCCCTCTCTCTCTATTCCACTGCAGCCTTCTCCTGTCCCAGGCAACACCAATCCCTCCATCCCTCTAAACATCAATAAGCTTCATTAGCTAGTCTGTAATCAGATTGGCAGAAAAAGAACAGGATGAGGGCAAGAGAGAGAGGAGTGCAGCCAGTGTTGGTGTGTAGGAGGGCTGAGAGGGGGGACCGGAGGGGGAGAGGGAGGGGAACGGAGCAGAGCAGAGCGTTTTCCTGTTGTAGTAACCACATGCTGCCTCCCTCCTGTTACTTCACTGCAGCACTCGGCAACAGCAGCACTGGGCAACAGCAGCACCACCACTTAGCGGGAGACACACAGTAACCCGGCTTTTCCCCCTCCTCTCTCTCTCTATCTCTCTCGCTCTCTCTCTCTCTCTCGCTCTCTCTCTCTCTCTCTCTCTCTCTCTCTCTCTCTCTCTCTCTCTCTCTCTCTCTCTCTCTCTCTCTCTCTCTCTCTCTCTCTAGCCCTCTCTCTCTCTCTAGCTCTCTCTCTTTCTCTCTGTGCGTGCTCAGCAGAGCTCTCCTCTCTCTCTCTTAGTGCGTGCTCAGCAGAGCTCTCCTCTCTCTCTCTCTGTGCGTGCTCAGCAGAGATCTCCTCTCTCTCTCTCCTGCGGCGTATTACAGCTTTGGTTTAAGTGGACACCGCTCCGCTCCTCGCCCACTGCCTCTGCATGACTGTCACAAAGGTAAGAGGACAAACCTGGGAAGGAGGAGAGATGTGGGGGTTGGGTGACAATCGAGACAGGACACGGCTGGTTTGGGGCTCAGCACTACATGGGTTGCAGTAGTTTGGTTGTCTTGTACCATACGTGTCCTTCACACTAACAGTCCTGTTACCAGGCAGGACTGGGACAGAGGGTTTCAGCGCTAACTGGGACAGCTGCTCATGGTGTAGTATTGTACTATGGACATGTGCACTGCTGTACAGCTAGAGGAGCAGGCGGAAGAGCATGCGTGTGTCTACTGGGGGTGAAAGTCAGTACCACAGTTGCAGGTCAAAACAGGGACACACAACAGTGCTTAGACTTTAGCTGACTGTTGATATCATACAGTATTGTACTACAGACTCATGAGAGGATGGGGATCTGGTGTGAGTTGACTTGGGGGTTGAAACTTGGGCTGTAGCAAGATACAGCAGGGTTTGAATTTAGCTGGTGGTTCTAGATCCAGTTAGAGTTCTGTGAGGTTCCGTATTGTAGATCTAGTTAGAGTCTAGTTAGAGTTCTGTGAGGTTCAGTATTGTAGATCTAGTTAGAGTCTAGTTAGAGTTCTATGAGGTTCAGTATTGTAGATCTAGTTAGTGTTCTGTGAGGTTCAGTATTGTAGATCTAGTTAGAGTTCTGTGAGGTTCAGTATTGTAGATCTAGTTAGAGTTCTGTGAGGTTCAGTATTGTAGATCTAGTTAGAGTTCTGTGAGGTTCAGTATTGTAGATCTAGTTAGAGTTCTGTGAGGTTCAGTATTGTAGATCTCCCTGTGTGTAAACATCAGTGTATTTCCCTGTGTGTAAACATCAGTGTATTT
>NC_143047.1:39505000-39527500 GCF_057628025.1 Oncorhynchus mykiss
GACAGTCTAGATGGACTCTGGCACAAAGAACATGGTTAGACAGCCACACTGGAGTTACAGATACTCACACCTGGGGACAGTCTAGATGGACTCTGGCACAAAGAACATGGTTAGACAGCCACACTGGAGTTACAGATACTCACACCTGGGGACAGTCTAGATGGACTCTGGCACAAAGAACATGGTTAGACAGCCACACTGGAGTTACAGATACTCACACCTGGGGACAGTCTAGATGGACTCTGGCACAAAGAACATGGTTAGACAGCCACACTGGAGTTACAGATACTCACACCTGGGGACAGTCTAGATGGACACTCTGGCACAAAGAACATGGTTAGACAGCCACACTGGAGTTACAGATACTCACACCTGGGGACAGTCTAGATGGACACTCTGGCACAAAGAACATGGTTAGACAGCCACACTGGTTACAGATACTCACACCTGGGGACAGTCTAGATGGACTCTGGCACAAAGAACATGGTTAGACAGCCACACTGGAGTTACAGATACTCACACCTGGGGACAGTCTAGATGGACACTGGCACAAAGAACATGGTTAGACAGCCACACTGGAGTTACAGATACTCACACCTGGGGACAGTCTAGATGGACACTGGCACAAAGAACATGGTTAGACAGCCACACTGGAGTTACAGATACTCACACCTGGGGACAGTCTAGATGGACACTGGCACAAAGAACATGGTTAGACAGCCACACTGGAGTTACAGATACTCACACCTGGGGACAGTCTAGATGGACACTGGCACAAAGAACATGGTTAGACAGCCACACTGGTTACAGATGTTGGGGCATTACACAGGCAATGTGTAACGTTGAAATAAGCCTCTAACATATTCTGGTGTACTTAGCAGTATCACTGTATATTTTTCGAGAAAAGGCAACAAAAAAAATCCTTAAACATTGAAAAAATAATTTTAATGTATTATTTTTTGGTTCCGTAAAACATTTGTCACCAATGACTTAGGGTGATATCAAAACACTTTTATTGTGGGAGACTGTGTTCTAACCTGCTGGCTGTGTGTGTGTGTGTGTGTGTTTATTTGCGTGTATGTAGATCGGTAGTTAAGTGAAGGATGAAAGTTAATAAGAACACAATCTTATTTTCAATGACACCCTATGAACAGCTGGTTAACTGCCTTGTTCAGGGGCAGAACAACAGATTTTTACCTTGGCAGCTCTGGGATTCAATCTTGTAACCTTTCGGTTACTAGTCCAACGCTCTAACTACTAGGCTACTTGCCATGTGTTCATATCTGTGTTTTCATGTCTGTATGTTCATATCTGTGTTTTCATGTCTGTATGTTCATGTCTGTGTGTTCATTTCTGTGTGTTCATGTCTGTGTGTTCATGTCTGTGTGAGTGAATCCTCAACAATTTCACTAATGAGCACATTCAACTTGATGTCAGTTCTCAAGGAAAACCCTGCAGCTGGCAGCTGCTCCCGTCTCACAGTTGAAAGTTGAAAGAAGAATCAACTCTACAGTATCTGTAGTGTTCTGCTTCTCAATCACCCACTGAGATGCCCTCCAACCACGGGGATATATGCTAGCTTCTCCATCAATCGTTGCCCAGAGTTACCCTGCGTGAGTTCCTGCTTGGCTTGGAATCTCTGAGGGCTCTGGGGAACACACGTAATGGCCGCCATGGGACCGCTCAGCACAGGAAACTGACCCTTCCAGAAGGTTGAGGTCATTCAGTCCCACTGCCAACTTGCGGAGACCGTGGCTTGTAGGGCTTGATTGCCGTTTGAAATTCAAAGCAGAATCCAAGCTGGAGAGATTTATTCACATCAACAAAGTGTTCAAATGTGCAGTGACAGGCAACCCAAAAGGCAAGCGCTAGAAGTGATACAGACCTCTTGTGTTGATGTTGAAAACCCTGTTCCTCCAACTGCTGGGCTTCTCAGAGAAAACTAAAACGCTATACTTGTTTTTGGTTAAATACCAAAGACAAAGCTGTGTGCCAGGATTTGTAAGGAGGGAGGGTGGAGGAGAGGGAGGGAGGGAGGGAGGGAGGGAGGGAGGGAGGGAAAGCTAGCTGGGGGGGTCAGTCCCAGATTTGGAGAGCTCTATTGTTCAGTTAGACATCAATACAACCCGCCAAACCAACACTCAAGGGAGTCAGCGTAGTGATCACTGATTCTCTGTGTACCTAATGACTTCTGGACACACACACATGCACACAAACACGCACACAAACACACACACACACACAAACACACACACACACACACACACACACACCGAAGTACAGAAATACAGAAAATATTCACACACATACTTGTGCATTTTCTAATGAAGAAAACAGCCGTTACAGTCAGCCTTTAACCCTGAGTGGCGTTCAATTCTCATCTTTACTTAGCTTGTGTTTACAATTCAGTTTTCAGGATTGTCACATTATAATCTGGTCTAAAGCACCCATGTGCTTAGAGTGTAACGTGTGTAATGTTGAGAGTCAGGAAGCAAGTTCAGGGAGTGAATACATTTAATGAATAAACAAAATATAACAAGAAACACAAACAACGCTCAGACAAGAAACAGAAACAACGACGACTGGGGAAGGATCCAAAGGGAGGGACATATATAGGGAAGGATCCAAAGGGAGGGACATATATAGGGCAGGAACCAAAGGGAGTGACATATATAGGGAATGAACCAAAGGGAGTGATATATATAGGGAAGGAACCAAATGGAGTTATATATATAGGGAAGGAACCAAAGGGAGTGACATATATAGGGAAGGAACCAAAGGGAGGGACATATATAGGGAAGGAACCAAAGGGAGTGATATATATAGGGAAGGAACCAAATGGAGTTATATATATAGGGAAGGATCCAAAGGGAGTGACATATATAGGGCAGGAACCAAAGGGAGGGACATATATAGGGAAGGATCCAAAGGGAGGGACATATATAGGGCAGGAACCAAAGGGAGTGACATATATAGGGAATGAACCAAAGGGAGTGATATATATAGGGAAGGAACCAAATGGAGTTATATATATAGGGAAGGAACCAAAGGGAGTGACATATATAGGGAAGGAACCAAAGGGAGTGACATATATAGGGAAGGATCCAAAGGGAGTGACATATATAGGGAAGGAACCAAAGGGAGTGACATATATAGGGCAGGAACCAAAGGGAGTGACATATATAGGGAAGGAACCAAAGGGAGTGACATATATAGGGAAGGATCCAAAGGGAGGGACATATATAGGGCAGGAACCAAAGGGAGTGACATATATAGGGAAGGAACCAAAGGGAGTGACATATATAGGGAAGGATCCAAAGGGAGTGACATATATAGGGAAGGAACCAAAGGGAGTGACATATATAGGGCAGGAACCAAAGGGAGTGACATATATAGGGCAGGATCCAAAGGGAGTGACATATATAGGGAAGGAACCAAAGGGAGTGACATATATAGGGAAGGAACCAAAGGGAGTGACATATATAGGGCAGGAACCAAAGGGAGTGACATATATAGGGAAGGAACCAAAGGGAGTGACATATATAGGGAAGGAACCAAAGGAACCAAAGGGAGTGATATATATAGGGAAGGAACCAAAGGGAGTGACATATATAGGGAAGGATCCAAAGGGAGTGACATATATAGGGAAGGAACCAAAGGGAGGGACATATATAGGGAAGGAACCAAAGGGAGTGACATATATAGGGAAGGAACCAAAGGGAGTGATATATATAGGGAATGAACCAAAGGGAGTGATATATATAGGGAAGGAACCAAAGGGAGTGATATATATAGGGAAGGAACCAAAGGGAGTTATATATATAGGGAAGGAACCAAAGGGAGTGACATATATAGGGAAGGAACCAAAGGGAGGGACATATATAGGGAAGGAACCAAAGGGAGTGACATATATAGGGAAGGAACCAAAGGGAGGGACATATTTAGGGAAGGAACCAAAGGGAGGGACATATATAGGGCAGGTAGTCAAGGAAGTGAAGGAGTCCAGGTGAGTGTCATAATGCGTCAGCCACATAATACATCTTAATTGAGTCTGATTCAGACGATGGGCCATTTGTCAAGTTTAATGTCTGATACACCCACTGGTGGCAAGGCAGACACACTATACTGGAGCTTCAATGGGCCAGCCTAGCAACTGTAGGCCACCTTTCCCTGACAACCTGCTGAGTGATAGAGCCAAGACAAAATGACAAATCCTTGAATCAGCAGTCAAAGTCTATCAGAATCCTGTGGATACCTCAAATACAGAAGAAGAATTATTGGAAAAACGATGCACTCTCCAACCCAAAAAGGCCTGTGGTGCTGATGGTATTTTAAATGAAATAATCAAATATACACAGCACAAATTAAAATTAGCTATACTCAAACTCTTCAACATTATCCTCACTGCAGGTATTTTTCCTGATATTTGGAATCAAGGATTGATCACACCAATCCTTAAAAATGGGGACAAATTTGACCCAAATAAATACAGAGGAATTTTTGATAACAGCAACTTGGGGACGTCAGCTACTACAGCGACTGGAAGGACAGCAACAGTCAACAAAGAGCTGCAGTTAGTTTCAGAGTGGGTGGCAAGGAATAAGTTAGCCCTCAATATGTCTGAAACTAAAAGCATTGTATTTGGAACAAAACACTCACTAAACCCTAAACCTCAACTAAATCTTGTAATAAATTATGTGGAAATTGAGCAAGTTGAGATGACTAAACTGCTTGGAGTAACCCTGGGTTGTAAACTGTCATGGTCAAAACATATTGATGCAGTAGTAGCTAAGGTGGGGAGAAGTCTGTCTATAATAAAGTGATGCTTTACCTTCTTAACAACACTATCAACAAGGCAGGTCCTACAGGCCCTAGTTTTGTCGCACCTTGACCACTGTTCAGTCGTGTGGTCAGGTGCCACAAAAAAGGACGTAGGAAAATTGCAATTGGCTCAGAACAGAGCAGCACGGCTGGTCCTTGGATGTACACAGAGAGCTAATATTAATAATATGCATGTCAATCTCTCCTGGCTGAAAGTGGAGGAGAGATTGACTTCATCACTACTTGTATTTATGAAGGTCTGTCTGTCTAAACTACTGGCACACAGCTCGGACACCCATGCATACTCCACAAGACATGTCACAAAAGGTCTCTTCACAGTCCCCAAGTCCAGAACAGACTACGGGAGGCACACAGTACTACACAGAGCCATGACTACATGGAACTCTATTCCACATCAAGTAACTGATGCAGCAGTGAAATTAGATTTAAAAAACAGATAAAAAACACCTTATGGAACAGCGGGGACTGTGAAGTCACACAAACATTGGCACACACACACACACACACACACACAATAACATACGCACTATAAATATACATGGATTTAGTACTGTAGATATGTGGTAATGGTGGAGTAGGGCCTGAGCGAACTTGGTGTGTTGTGAAATCTGTGAATGTACTGTAATGTTTTGAAATTGTATAAACTGCTTTAATGCTGCTGGACCACAGGAAGAGTAGCTGCTGCTTTGGCAGGAACTAATGGGGATCACTAATAAACCCCAGGAAGAGTAGCTGCTGCTCTGGCAGGAACTAATGGGGATCACTAATGAACCCCAGGAAGAGTAGCTGCTCCATTGGCAGGAACTAATGGGGATCACTAATAAACCCCAGGAAGAGTAGCTGCTGCTTTGGCAGGAACTAATGGGGATCACTAATAAACCCCAGGAAGAGTAGCTGCTGCCTTGGCAGGAACTAATGGGGATCACTAATAAACCCCAGGAAGAGTAGCTGCTGCCTTGGCAGGAACTAATGGGGATCACTAATAAACCCCAGGAAGAGTAGCTGCTACCTTGGCAGGAACTAATGGGGATCACTAATAAACCCCAGGAAGAGTAGCTGCTGCTTTGGCGGGAACTAATGGGGATCACTAATAAACCCCAGGAAGAGTAGCTGCTACCTTGGCAGGAACTAATGGGGATCACTAGTAAACCCCAGGAAGAGTAGCTGCTCCATTGGCAGGAACTAATGGGGATCACTAATAAACCCCAGGAAGAGTAGCTGCTCCATTGGCAGGAACTAATGGGGATCTCTAATAAACCCCAGGAAGAGTAGCTGCTCCATTGGCAGGAACTAATGGGGATCACTAATAAACCCCAGGAAGAGTAGCTGCTGCTTTGGCAGGAAATAATGGGGATCACTAATAAACCCCAGGAAGAGTAGCTGCTGCCTTGGCAGGAACTAATGGGGATCACTAATAAACCCCAGGAAGAGTAGCTGCTGCCTTGGCAGGAACTAATGGGGATCACTAATAAACCCCAGGAAGAGTAGCTGCTACCTTGGCAGGAACTAATGGGGATCACTAATAAACCCCAGGAAGAGTAGCTGCTGCCTTGGCAGGAACTAATGGGGATCCATAATAAACACCAGGAAGAGTAGCTGCTGCCGTGGCAGGAACTAATGGGGATCACTAATAAACCCCAGGAAGAGTAGCTGCTGCTGTGGCAGGAACTAATGGGGATCACTAATAAACCCCAGGAAGAGTAGCTGCTGCTTTGGCAGGAACTAATGGGGATCACTAATAAACCCCAGGAAGAGTAGCTGCTGCCTTGGCAGGAACTAATGGGGATCACTAATAAACCCCAGGAAGAGTAGCTGCTACCTTGGCAGGAACTAATGGGGATCACTAATAAACCCCAGGAAGAGTAGCTGCTGCCTTGGCAGGAACTAATGGGGATCCATAATAAACCCCAGGAAGAGTAGCTGCTGCCGTGGCAGGAACTAATGGGGATCACTAATAAACCCCAGGAAGAGTAGCTGCTGCTTTGGCAGGAACTAATGGGGATCACTAATAAACCCCAGGAAGAGTAGCTGCTGCCTTGGCAGGAACTAATGGGGATCACTAATAAACCCCAGGAAGAGTAGCTGCTACCTTGGCAGGAACTAATGGGGATCACTAATAAACCCCAGGAAGAGTAGCTGCTGCCTTGGCAGGAACTAATGGGGATCACTAATACACCCCAGGAAGAGTAGCTGCTCCATTGGCAGGAACTAATGGGGATCACTAATAAACCCCAGGAAGAGTAGCTGCTACCTTGGCAGGAACTAATGGGGATCACTAATAAACCCCAGGAAGAGTAGCTGCTGCTTTGGCAGGAACTAATGGGGATCACTAATAAACCCCAGGAAGAGTAGTTGCTACCTTGGCAGGAACTAATGGGGATCACTAATAAACCCCAGGAAGAGTAGCTGCTGCTTTGGCGGGAACTAATGGGGATCACTAATAAACCCCAGGAAGAGTAGCTGCTGCTTTGGCAGGAACTAATGGGGATCACTAATAAACCCCAGGAAGAGTAGCTGCTGCCTTGGCAGGAACTAATGGGGATCACTAATAAACCCCAGGAAGAGTAGCTGCTGCCTTGGCAGGAACTAATGGGGATCACTAATAAACCCCAGGAAGAGTAGCTGCTGCTTTGGCGGGAACTAATGGGGATCACTAATAAACCCCAGGAAGAGTAGCTGCTGCTTTGGCAGGAACTAATGGGGATCACTAATAAACCCCAGGAAGAGTAGCTGCTGCCTTGGCAGGAACTAATGGGGATCACTAATAAACCCCAGGAAGAGTAGCTGCTGCCTTGGCAGGAACTAATGGGGATCACTAATAAACCCCAGGAAGAGTAGCTGCTGCCTTGGCAGGAACTAATGGGGATCACTAATAAACCCCAGGAAGAGTAGCTGCTCCATTGGCAGGAACTAATGGGGATCACTAATAAATACAAATACAAACAGAGACCGGTCGTCACAGGCAACCTGGCTGCCCAGAGAGGACAGGATGTGCTCACTCTGCTCCAGGGGAGAGGTAAAGACAGAGCTGCATTTCCTACTACACTGTGACAAATACTCAGACCTAAGATAATATTTATTTCACAATATTATAATTCAATACAAAGAATTCTAACTATAAAATATTAATCTAAAATCTAATATTTATTGGGTGAAAAGCCAAAATGCGCAGTTTTGGCAGCAAAATATGTGTCCTCCTGCCACAACCTGATGGACAGCCAGTGACAAGTGCAATGTAATGTCAATAATATTTCCCATCTTGTTTTGTTTTGTCTTTCATACCACGTCATCTACTACCAGGTCATGTGTCTTCTCAGTCATGTTGAGACTGGTCTACTACCATGTCATGTGTCTTCTCAGTCATGTTGAGAGTGATCTACTACCAGGTCATGTGTCTTCTCAGTCATGTTGACACTGGTCTACTACCAGGTCATGTGTCTTCTCAGTCATGTTGACACTGGTCTACTACCAGGTCATGTGTCTTCTCAGTCATGTTGAGACTGGTCTACTACTATTGCTTTAATGTATTGTTGTTCTCATTAATATTGTTGTTGTTGTTGCTGTTAATGATAATCCCATGTCCACTACTACTATTAGTATTGCTGTTGGTCCCACCAAGTATGTATACTTTGACAATGTAAGTCATTTAACTTGCCATGCCAATAAAGTCAATTGAATTGAATTGAATTGATAGAGAGATATATATATATATAGAGAGAGAGAGGCAGAGCAGAGGTCAGGATCAGAGCTCCTGCATTTTTCAGCATTTTCTTTAAAAAAGATAGGTTAGGAGTTAGATAAACTTGGATTTTTTGTCAGGAACACATACTGGATTCTACCCTCTTCAACATAACCCCTACTTCAAATCAAAACTTAAAACCTACAACCTCATTTTGGACGGAATTACGGAATCACCTGGAAAGTTCACAACAACCAAGGATTTTTTACCCTATACAGCAAATTCTCTGGAAAACAACAGAAACCTGAAAACACCATCCAACCTGGAACTGAGTGAGTAATGTTTAGTCTGAAACAATATTTTATTTCCAAAAGCCAAGAAGAAAAATACACAACATTACTTTATAAGGACTGAATTCTAACATAATTCTGCCAAGCTTGATACAGCTTCAACTAGCACTGACGTGTCAAGTGAGAGGTGTCAAAGCTCATTAGCCCAACAATGGCAGGAGAGTCACACAGTCTACCCCAACCAAATGGAGAGGCCTTAGAAGCTCCCTCCCGCTGTTCAGAGGTAATTAAAATACAGTACCCTTTGCATGTAAAGAATGATAAGGCAAGAAAAGACCACAAGAAGAAGCTCCTTATGGGAAATCAAGAGACACTTTTTGCTGACTATTACAAAAATGGGAACATCAGCAACCTCATCTTCCACACAAACCATCCCCTGGCATGGCACAGTGCTATATTAGCACACTACCCCTTTGTTACGAGAGGGGGGATTAACGAGGGGTGGAAACTCAGAATACTTGATAACGAGGACTCTGAGTTAAGTAATATAAATATCTATAAATCCGGATCAGTAATGGTACAGAATAACCACAAACAGTTTCAGCTGGACTTTCACCTAATCAAAGAATTAGCCCAGCAGGAGAAGCTCTGCCTTGATAATGATACCCCCACACAGAGCGGGTCAGACCAGACCTCTTCATTATGTAACCCCACAGATGAGCAACCCCCAGTGGAGAGTCAACCTCCCAGCACAGATTACCACTCCCTCATTGAAATGAAGGACAAATTCACCCAGCTGGAGGTAAGACAGGTGGAGCTGGAACAGCAGGTGATTACACTTCAGTCAGCGCAGACCCAGACAACAGTCCAGCACAACAACAGCCCCTTAACCAGACCCGGAGAGCTGGAGGTGGACAGAGACATATCTGCACTTTGGACAGTGGTGAGACAAATACAACAGGAGAAAGAGGAGCAGAACAGAGCACTAGAGGAGAGTATCAGACTGCTGGTGGAGGAGAGGTTGAGGGGGATGGAGGAGAAGTTGATGGGGACGGCGTGTGACAGAGAACAACCCACTAGAGAGGTGGCCACCCCCACAGAGAAGCCAGCAGAACAGCCCACTTCAGCACCCAACAAAAGTCTCGACACCACAGCAGAACAGTCCACACCAGACCCTGAACATAGAGTCGACACCACAGCAGAACAGTCCACACCAGACCCTGACCATAGAGTCGAAATCACAGCAGAACAGACAAATGAAGAACCCCAAGCCCAGAGGCTCTCACCCCCTCTGAGCACCCCCCCTGTCAGCCACCCTGATAGCCCTTTTGACAACCCCCCCACACCCACTGAGGACAAACACAAGACACAGATTGTACTACTTATGGACTCAAATGGGAAATATATAGAAGAAAAAAAACTTTTTCCCAAACACAGTGTGTCTAAACTCTGGTGTCCAAACACCCAGCGTGCCCTCGACCTTCTGTCTGAGGCCAAACTAGGCTCACCCAGCCACATAATAATACACACAGGCACAAACGACCTGAGAGCACTGCAGGAAAGAGTGGCCACAGCACTGAAGAGAGTGATTGAAAAGGCTTCTTCTACTTTCCCCAACGCACAAGTGGTTATCTCCACCCTGCTACCACGAAAAGACTTCCACCCTGCCACAATACAGCGGGTAAATGCAAGTATTTCCCGTGACTGTGCCTCAAAACCAAACGTTTTCCTGGCCCACCACTCCACCCTGGACTTGAACAGCCTCTATGACCAGGTCCACCTCTACAAGGCAGCAGTGCCCACCTTTGCCCGAACTCTAAAGGACATCGCTCTCAAACGTATCCCCAACACTTCACACAGGAGCAACAGATCAATAGACACCCCATCCAGACCAGCGAGACACCCTCCCAGATCTGCAGGACCCCCCCCTGGACCTACACATAGAGGACCCACGCCAAGAGGAATTACATCCAGACCACAGTACACCCAGACACATCCACACCCCCACCCCAACCAATCAACACCCCCCCACGTCAACCATGCCCACACCCCATTTAGGCCCACCCAGGTCAGACCTATGCCACTCCTGCCCACCCCATGCACCCCACCCCCGCAAAGAGGGCCTCAACATGGAAGCCACACATACGCCCAGGTAGTGAGCGGGCAAACAGTCCCAACCCCCACTCTCACACTCGCCGAAGCCAATGGCATGTACCAGATGCTCAGCAGGCTCTGCTCACACTTACTGGCCTGAGGCCAAACCACGACCAACAACATTGGACACTCTATGGAACAAAAAGCCTTCACTATATTATCATGGAATATCCAAGGCCTGAGGTCATCTGCCTTTGGCCTAAAGAGCAGAAACCCGGACTTCACCAAAGAAATCGGTAATACAGACATTGTCATCCTGCAAGAAACCTGGTATAGAGGAGACGGACCCACTGGTTGCCCTCTAGGTTACAGAGAGCTGGTAGTCCCATCCACCAAACTACCAGGTGTGAAACAGGGAAGGGACTCAGGGGGTATGCTAATTTGGTATAGAGCAGACCTAACTCACTCCATTAAATTAATCAAAACAGGAACATTTTACATTTGGCTAGAAATTCAAAAAGAAATTATCCTAACAGAGAAAAATGTCCTCCTGTGTGCTACCTATATCCCCCCACTAGAATCCCCATATTTTAATGAAGACAGCTTCTCCATCCTGGAGGGGGAAATCAATCATTTCCAGGCCCAGGGACATGTACTAGTCTGTGGCGACCTAAATGCCAGAACCGGACAAGAACCTGACACCCTAAGCACACAGGGGGACAAACACCTGCCTGGAGGTGACAGCATTCCCTCCCACATATGCCCCCCTAGGCACAACTATGACAACATAACCAACAAAAACGGGTCACAACTCCTGCAGCTCTGTCGCACGCTGGGTATGTACATAGTCAACGGTAGGCTTCGAGGGGACTCCTATGGTAGGTACACCTATAGCTCATCTCTTGGCAGTAGTACTGTAGACTACTTTATCACCGACCTCAACCCAGAGTCTCTCAGAGCGTTCACAGTCAGCCCACTGACACCCCTATCAGACCACAGCAAAATCACAGTCTACTTAAACAGAGCAATAATCAATCATGAGGCATCAAAGCCAAAGGAACTGAGTAACATTAAGAAATGCTATAGATGGAAGGAATGCAGTTTGGAAACCTACCAAAAAACAATTAGGCAACAACAAATTCAATCCCTTTTAGACAATTTCCTGGGTAAAACGTTCCGCTGTAATAGTGAAGGTGTAAACTTGGCAGTAGAAAATCTTAACAGTATATTTGACCTCTCAGCTTCCCTATCAAATCTAAAAATCTCAAATAGAAAACCGAAGAAAATTAACAATAATGACAAATGGTTTGATGAAGAATGCAAAAATCTAAGAAAGAAATTGAGAAACCTGTCCAACCAAAAACATAGAGACCCGGAAAACCTGAGTCTACGCCTTCACTATGGTGAATCACTAAAACAATACAGAAATACACTACGGAAAAAGAAGGAACAGCATGTCAGAAATCAGCTCAATGCAATTGAAGAATCCATAGACTCTAACCACTTCTGGGAAAATTGGAAAACACTAAACAAACAACAACAAGAAGAATTATCTATCCAAAATGGAGATGTATGGGTAAACCACTTCTCCAATCTTTTTGGCTCTATAACAAAGAATAAAGAGCAAAAACATATACATGATCAAATACAGATCTTAGAATCATCTATTAAAGACTACCAGAACCCACTGGATTATCCAATTACATTGAATGAGTTACAGGACAAAATAAAAACCCTCCAACCCAAAAAGGCCTGTGGTGTTGATGGTATCCTCAATGAAATGATCAAATATACAGACAACAAATTCCAATTGGCTATACTAAAACTCTTTAACATCATACTTAGCTCTGGCATCTTCCCCAATATTTGGAACCAAGGACTGATCACCCCAATCCACAAAAGTGGAGACAAATTTGACCCCAATAACTACCGTGGAATATGTGTCAACAGTAACCTTGGGAAAATCCTCTGCATTATTATTAACAGCAGACTCGTACATTTCCTCAATGAAAACAATGTACTGAGCAAATGTCAAATTGGCTTTTTACCAAATTACCGTACAACAGACCATGTATTCACCCTGCACACCCTAATTGACAACCAAACAAACCAAAACAAAGGCAAAGTCTTCTCATGCTTTGTTGATTTCAAAAAAGCCTTCGACTCAATCTGGCATGAGGGTCTGCTATACAAACTGATGGAAAGTGGTGTTGGGGGTAAAACATACGACATTATAAAATCCATGTACACAAACAACAAGTGTGCGGTTAAAATTGGCAAAAAACACACACATTTCTTCACACAGGGTCGTGGGGTTAGACAGGGATGCAGTTTAAGCCCCACCCTCTTCAACATATATATCAACGAATTGGCGCGGGCACTAGAAAAGTCTGCAGCACCCGGCCTCCCCCTGCTAGAATCCGAAGTCAAATGTCTGCTGTTTGCCGATGATCTGGTGCTTCTGTCACCAACCAAGGAGGGCCTACAGCAGCACCTAGATCTTATGCACAGATTCTGTCAGACCTGGGCCCTGACAGTAAATCTCAGTAAGACCAAAATAATGGTGTTCCAAAAAAGGTCCAGTCACCAGGACCACAAATACAAATTCAATCTAGACACTGTTGCCCTAGAGCACACAAAAAACTATACATACCTTGGCCTAAACATCAGCGCCACAGGTAACTTCCACAAAGCTGTGAACGATCTGAGAGACAAGGCAAGAAGGGCATTCTATGCCATCAAAAGAAACATAAATTTCAACATACCAATTAGGATTTGGCTAAAAATACTTGAATCAGTCATAGAGCCCATTGCCCTTTATGGTTGTGAGGTCTGGGGTCCGCTCACCAACCAAGACTTCACAAAATGGGACAAACACCAAATTGAGACTCTGCACGCAGAATTCTGCAAAAATATCCTCCGTGTACAACGTAGAACACCAAATAATGCATGCAGAGCAGAATTAGGCCGATACCCACTAATTATCAAAATCCAGAAAAGAGCCGTTAAATTCTACAACCACCTAAAAGGAAGTGATTCACAAACCTTCCATAACAAAGCCATCACCTACAGAGAGATGAACCTGGAGAAGAGTCCCCTAAGCAAGCTGGTCCTGGGGCTCTGTTCACAAACACAAACACGCCCTACAGAGCCCCAGGACAACAGCACAATTAGACCCAACCAAATCATGAGAAAACAAAAAGATAATTACTTGACACATTGGAAAGAATTAACAAAAAAACAGAGCAAACTAGAATGCTATTTGGCCCTAAACAGAGAGTACACAGCGGCAGAATACCTGACCACTGTGACTGACCCAAAATTAAGGAAAGCTTTGACTATGTACAGACTCAGTGAGCATAGCCTTGCTATTGAGAAAGGCCGCCGTAGGCAGACATGGCTCTCAAGAGAAGACAGGCTATGTGCTCACTGCCCACAAAATGAGGTGGAAACTGAGCTGCACTTCCTAACCTCCTGCCCAATGTATGACCATATTAGAGAGACATATTTCCCTCAGATTACACAGATCCACAAAGAATTCGAAAACAAATCCAAATTTGAAAAACTCCCATATCTACTGGGTGAAATTCCACAGTGTGCCATCACAGCAGCAAGATTTGTGACCTGTTGCCACGAGAAAAGGGCAACCAGTGAAGAACACACACCATTGTAAATACAACCCATATTTATGCTTATTTATTTTATCTTGTGTCCTTTAACCATTTGTACATTGTTAAAACACTGTATATATATATATAATATGACATTTGTAATGTCTTTACTGTTTTGAAACCTCTGTATGTGTAATGTTTACTGTTAATTTTTGTTGTTTTTCACTTTATATTTTCACTTTGTATGTTGTCTACCTCACTTGCTTTGGCAATGTTAACACATGTTTCCCATGCCAATAAAGCCCTTGAATTGAATATAGAGAGACAGAGTGAGAGAGAAAGCGAGAGAGAGAGAGACGGGGGAGGATGGATAAAGAGAGAGAGGAATAGAGAGGAGGTCACGAGAAGTGCATTAATTCTGAGAAGACATTCAGATCAGATGAGCTCATTGCCTGTCTGAGTGTTGCCTCACAGCCCTCTCTGTGTGTATGTGTGTGAGTGGGTATATGTATGTGAATGTGTGTATGTGTGTGAGTGTGTGTGTTTATGTGTGTGAGACAGAGGAAGACAGAGATACAGTATTGTGCCTGTGTGAACAGTCAGGGAAAGTGTTTGTGTGAGTGTGTGATTCTCCATTCCTCTAAGAACTTTGTTTACATATAATTCATCATCCTAAAATATGACTTCTACAGAAGGACTGACAATAGTGCATTCTGGTAACACAAGGGGAACCATTCCACTCCCTATTCTAAAAGACTGTAGTCCTTTTCGGAGTGCCCATGGGGACCCTACAGGAAGAAAGGGGAACCATTCCACTCCCTATTCTAAAAGACTGTAGTCCTTTTCGGAGTGCCCATGGGGACCCTACAGGAAGAAAGGGGAACCATTCCACTCCCTATTCTAAAAGACTGTAGTCCTTTTTGGAGTGCCCATGGGGACCCTACAGGAAGAAAGGGGAACCATTCCACTCCCTATTCTAAAAGACTGTAGTCCTTTTCAGAGTGCCCATGGGGACCCTACAGGAAGAAAGGGGAACCATTCCACTCCCTATTCTAAAAGACTGTAGTCCTTTTCAGAGTGCCCATGGGGACCCTACAGGAAGAAAGGGGAACCATTCTACTCCCCATTCTAAAAGACTGTAGTCCTTTTCGGAGTGTCCATGGGGACCCTACAGGAAGAAAGACCCGGGGACCATGTCATTTATAAATACCCTCATGTGGAAAAAGGGACGAAGGAGAAAGTGGTCGTTTTATAATTGTGCCATTTCCCCTCCAGCTGAGATTCCAGACTCCATGTTCCTGTGGTGAGGTGTGACTCTGTCTGTCTGTCTGTCAGTCTGTTTTTTATGTCTGTCCGGGTGTGCGTGTGTCCATCTGTCCATGTGTGCGTGTGTCGGTCTGTCCCTGTGTCCGTCCGTGTGTGCGTGTGTCCATCTGTCCATGTGTGCGTGTGTGTTCCTGTGTCTTCCAGCTATCAGGTCACAGGATGTACTTCCTGTTTGTATCAGTAGGGCACTGGTGGATGAGAGCATTGAGTCAAGGGGGATAAACAGCAGCTGGGGGGGACTCTTTCCTACACACTGTCTCCAAAGACTCCCTATCTGTCACTGTCTCTATGTCTGTCTCTCTCTCTCTCTCTCTATCTCTCTCTCTCTCTCTCTCTCTGTCTCTCTCTCTCTCTCTCTCTATCTCTCTCTCTCTCGCTCTCTCTCTGTCTCACTCTCTCTCTCTCTCTCGCTCTCTCTCTGTCTCTCGCTCTCTCTCTGTCTCACTCTCTCTCTCTGTCTCTCTCTCTCTCTCTCTCTGTCTCTCGCTCTCTCTCTGTCTCACTCTCTCACTCTGTCTCTCTCTCTCTCTCTCATTATCTCTCTCTCTATCTCTCTCATTCTCTCTCTCTCTCTCTCTCTCTGTCTCTCTCTCTGTCTCTCTCTCTGTCTCTCGCTGTCTCTCTCTGTCTCTCGCTCTCTCTCTGTCTCACTCTCTCTCTCTGTCTCTCTCTCTCTCATTCTCTCTCATTGTCTCTTTCTCTCTCTCATTCTCTCTCTCTCTCTCTCTCTCATTCTCTCTATCTCTCTCTCTCATTCTCTATCTATCTATCTCTCTCATTCTCTATCTATCTATCTCTCTCTCGCTCTCTCTCTATCTCTCTCTCTCTCTCTCTCTCTCTCTCTGTCTGTCTGTCTCTCTGTCTCTCTCTGTCTGTCTGTCTCTCTGTCTCTCTTTGTCTGTCTCTCTGTCTCTCTGTCTCTCTCTCTCTCTCTCTCTCTCTCTCTCTCTTTTTGTCTGTCTGTCTTTGTCTGTCTCTCTGTCTCTCTCTCTGTCTCTCTCTCTCTCTCTTTGTCTGTCTCTGTCTGTCTCTCTTAAAGCTCAAATGGTCATCATGACTGAGGCAGTAATCTATAACTTTGTGTGAGAAGCTCCTGCCACAATGGAACAGGCTGGGCTTTATTGTGATTGAATAATATCATACTATTACCCACATAGACCTATTGATCATGATCATGTCATTGCATTGGGACATAATTAGGGGGCTGGTTTGGGGGCCAAACATGTTTGTGTGCTTTATGCTAAATGATTCAAACATTATATTTACTTTTTCCAATTTATTTGGTGGTTTAGAATGTAATACTTCAATGGTCAAAATATCATGACAAATTATAACAAAAACTGCATTTAAACCACCTGGGGAACATTTGCTGTATCTGACTCCTGACTGTGAGGTAAAGATTAGCAGAGCCTTATGACTGACTCAGAGTTAGAGTGTGTAAGACATGTAGAGTATTTAACAATAGCGTTGGTTTTGAGGCATCATTGGGAATGTGTCACCACCAGAGAGGACCAGTTCTGTTAAACACGTCTCCCATGATTGATCCGGCTTTCTTTACGGGCGTAGATCATAGAGGTAGACCAGGAAGCATATGTCATCTGTTTCCACCTGATGGGAATCTGCTGGGGAAATGCTATTCCCAAGCATTCCCAGTCTGGGATATATTTGATGAGCAATGCATCTGAAAAGTTCCTTGGGTCACAGCAGAAGAATAAAGACAGACATCTATTACTGACAGAGTAGGAAGACAGTCATATATTACTGACAGAGTAGGAAGACAGTCATATATTACTGACAGAGTAGGAAGACAGTCATGTATTACTGACAGAGTAGGAAGAGAGTATATAGACAGACATGTATTACTGACAGAGTAGGAAGACAGACATGTATTACTGACAGAGTAGGAAGACAGTCATATATTACTGACAGAGTAGGAAGACAGTCATATATTACTGACAGAGTAGGAAGACAGTCATGTATTACTGACAGAGTAGGAAGAGAGTATATAGACAGACATGTATTACTGACAGAGTAGGAAGACAGACATGTATTACTGACAGAGTAGGAAGACAGTCATGTATTACTGACAGAGTAGGAAGAGAGTATATAGACAGACATGTATTACTGACAGAGTAGGAAGACAGTCATGTATTACTGACAGAGTAGGAAGACAGTCATGTATTACTGACAGAGTAGGAAGACAGTCATGTATTACTGACAGAGTAGGAAGACAGTCATGTATTACTGACAGAGTATATAGACAGTCATGTATTACTGACAGAGTAGGAAGACAGTCATGTATTACTGACAGAGTATATAGACAGTCATGTATTACTGACAGAGTATATAGACAGTCATGTATTACTGACAGAGTAGGAAGACAGTCATGTATTACTGACAGAGTAGGAAGACAGTCATGTATTACTGACAGAGTAGGAAGACAGTCATGTATTACTGACAGAGTAGGAAGACAGTCATATATTACTGACAGAGTAGGAAGACAGTCATGTATTACTGACAGAGTAGGAAGACAGTTATGTTTTACTGACAGAGTAGGAAGACAGTTATGTTTTACTGACAGAGTAGGAAGACAGTTATGTTTTACTGACAGAGTAGGAAGACAGTTATGTTTTACTGACAGAGTAGGAAGACAGTTATGTTTTACTGATAGAGTAGGAAGACAGTTATGTTTTACTGACAGAGTAGGAAGACAGTTATGTTTTACTGACAGAGTAGGAAGACCGACATGTATTACTGACAGAGCAGGAAGACAAACCCGTGGTCCTATAGAGAGAGGTAGCAAGGCTTAGTCACCTGGGGGCTTCATACACCATGTCATTAGAAGGGGGGGGGGGGGGGGGGTTTAGGGTTGAGTAAGTGCCACGTTTAGTGGCATGAATTTAATAACACTTCATTTCAATGACAGCTAATAAGATACTCAATCCCCTCATTGAATAATTAGTTAACCGTTAGCAATCTGTTTGTAAGTCATAATGTAGCCTTGTAGCCAGTTCAGAGTCATAGTTGCCTCATACAGCCGTGTGTCCTACGTGAGAACCATGTCAGGCAGCATGCGTTGGATTGGTTGGGTTTCTCACTGGAACAGCAGCTGGTGCTAAGCAACATGGAATTTAGTTAAGCAGTGTTATGCCTCACCATGTTGTGCACAGTGCTGCCCCGGGGTCGTGTTGTGATGCAGCGGGCTGACAGCACTGTGCTGTCCCGGGGTTGTGTTGGGTGGAGCTGTGAATTGAATAGTGTTGTGCCAGGTTGTTGGGTTAACTGTAGGGTTGTGTTGGGTGGAGCTGTGAATTGAATAGTGTTGTGCCAGGTTGTTGGGTTAACTGTAGGGTTGTGTTGGGTTGTACTACTCTGAGGTTTGCTGGTTTTAGATTGTGTTACATATTATTGACAGTTTTGAAGATATAGCCTATAAGATGTCTGGCTGTGTGTATAATAGTGTTGTGTAGTATCACGCTGCATTGTGTAACTGGAGGGCTTCTACAGTAAGAGAGTCCTCAGTGAATGGGATGGAGATGAGTGTGTGCTTCAGATCACTGTGTGGGGAGTGGGTGGACTGCACCGAGCACAGCCAGGGAGGGCAATGCTACCGCCCACACCTCCCATCCAGAGGAGCACTAGGGGTCTACCTCAGCTCGGGATTCTTCTTCACTACAGGGGAAATATAGCAGTAGACTGTCTCTGCTGCTACACAATATCAATAGCAGTTTATTCAACAGTCTGTTTGCTATGTTATGTGGTACAGTGAACATACTGGGGTTTTAAAACCAATTTAGGTACATATTGTAGATTCACTTGAGATGAACCTTAATAGAAAACCTCAATAGGAACATTTTTGCTTTGTAGACTTTTTGTTTCCAGACATTATATCTTTATTTATTTATTTGATTTAACCTATTTATTTGATTTAACTTTAATCTATTCTATCACGTTGGTCTGTTGTCTGTATGAAACAGTGATCTCAGTGTGTCCACACCATAGAGGTTGTCTTGGTCTGCTGTCTGTATGAAACAGTGATCTCAGTGTGTCTACACCATAGAGGTTGTCTTGCTCTGCTGTCTGTATGAAACAGTGATCTCAGTGTGTCTACACCATAGAGGTTGTCTTGGTCTGCTGTCTGTATGAAACAGTGATTTCAGTGTGTCCACACCATAGAGGTTGTCTTGCTCTGCTGTCTGTATGAAACAGTGATCTCAGTGTGTCCACACCATAGAGGTTGTCTTGGTCTGCTGTCTGTATGAAACAGTGATCTCAGTGTGTCCACACCATAGAGGTTGTCTTGCTCTGCTGTCTGTATGAAACAGTGATCTCAGTGTGTCTACACCATAGAGGTTGTCTTGGTCTGCTGTCTGTATGAAACAGTGATCTCAGTGTGTCCACACCATAGAGGTTGTCTTGGTCTGCTGTCTGTATGAAACAGTGATCTCAGTGTGTCCACACCATAGAGGTTGTCTTGCTCTGCTGTCTGTATGAAACAGTGATCTCAGTGTGTCTACACCATAGAGGTTGTCTTGGTCTGCTGTCTGTATGAAACAGTGATCTCAGTGTGTCTACACCATAGAGGGTGTCTTGGTCTGCTGTCTGTATGAAACAGTGATCTCAGTGTGTCCACACCATAGAGGTTGTCTTGGTCTGCTGTCTGTATGAAACAGTGATCTCAGTGTGTCTACACCATAGAGGGTGTCTTGGTCTGCTGTCTGTATGAAACAGTGATCTCAGTGTGTCCACACCATAGAGGGTGTCTTGGTCTGCTGTCTGTATGAAACAGTGATCTCAGTGTGTCCACACCATAGGGGGTGTCTTGCAGGGCAGAGAGATGCACTGATGAAGAGTTAATGCCAACCCATCACATACCATGTAGGAGGAGGAAGGCCTCTCTCTCTCTCTCTCTCTCTCTCTCTCTCTCTCTCTCTCTCTCTCTCTCTCCCTCTCTCTCTCTATATATATATATATATATATATATATATATTTCTGTCTTTCTAGCTCTCTCTCTCTACTTCTCTCTTTCTATATCTCCCTCTGTCTATGTCTCTTTCTCTCCATCCCTCCCACTAACTCTTGCTGATAATTGTGAAATTGCTAATCCTCTAGTGGACCAAACCGAAATGGACGGCCTCTCAGACGGAATAGTCCTAATTCAAGTGTAGTATATGCCTACTCAGTCAGGGAGAGTCAGTCAGGGAGAGTCAGTCAGGGAGATTCAGTCAGGGAGATTCAGCCAGGGAGAGTCAGTGGGTGGACTGCAACCACTGAGAGTCAGCCAGGGAGAGTCAGCCAGGGAGAGTCAGTCAGGGAGAGTCAGTCAGGGAGAGTCAGCCAGGGAGAGTCAGTCAGGGAGATTCAGTCAGGGAGAGTCAGTCAGGGAGAGTCAGTCAGTAAGAGTCAGCCAGGGAGAGTCAGTCAGGGAGATTCAGTCAGTGAGAGTCAGTCAGGGAGAGACAGTCAGTGAGAGTCAGTCAGGGAGATTCAGTCAGGGAGAGTAAGTCAGGGAGAGTCAATCAGTAAGAGTCAGCCAGGGAGAGTCAGTCAGGGAGAGTCAGCCAGGGAGAGTCAGTCAGGGAGATTCAGTCAGAGAGAGTAAGTCAGGGAGAGTCAGTCAGTAAGAGTCAGCCAGGGAGAGTCAGTCAGGGAGAGTCAGCCAGGGAGAGTCAGCCAGGGAGAGTCAGTCAGGGAGAGTCAGCCAGGGAGAGTCAGCCAGGGAGAGTCAGCCAGCGAGAGTCAGGAAGGGAGAGTCAGCCAGGGAGAGTCAGCCAGGGAGAGTCAGCCAGGGAGAGTCAGCCAGGGAGAGTCAGTCAGGGAGAGTCAGTCAGGGAGAGTCAGCCAGGGTAACCCAGACATTGCCTGACTCAATTCATAGCCTACTCTGTTGGACATAAACACATAAGCTCCTTATAGTAAATCATACATTGTGAAAGTGCCAGCTCTAGAGAATTGTAATTCCCAAGAAATAATTTTCACTGGGTGTGGGACAGTGATAGGAGGCCAAACAGCCCACTGGTTTTCATCAGACTGTAAAAGTGGTATCAGTTAAACACTTGCAGTGAACAGTAGCCAACATACAGCACAGGAAGAACAACAGTGACTTGTTTTCTACATCGTCAGTAAGCCGCATAATAGACTGATTTATATAAATAGCCATCAAGACTTGTGACTCATTCTTGGGCTGTCGACTTGCAAGGCCAGCAAAACAATACACTGTCAACAACAAGTTAGATGTTCAAGCCATGTGTCCCCTTTGACACCTCTCTCAGATCAACACAGAATGGTCCAGTCTCATGATACTTCATGTTGAAAGACGACACAGCAGCAGGTTGCATTATTAGGAAATGATTACCGTATGTCAACACACTGGAGAGACTTTTTATTGGACAGGATTGTCTGAGACCTGCAGACATGGTTGAGACAACTTCCCTTGCAGTGACTGTTCAAATGGGAGCTGAGTACCTGCCTCTGATTGCAGTAATCTGGATTCCAATCAACGTCCCTATGATGTCACAGAAGGGATGTCCGACTGTCACAAAGCCAACAGCACAGAGACATTAGAATCCTGCAAAATATATTTTGAGATTATTGGACATTAAAATGCATGTCACTAGAGTTTTCAAAAGCATAAATACGTTCCCTAATGTTGCTGAGA
>NC_143047.1:39532500-39550000 GCF_057628025.1 Oncorhynchus mykiss
GGACACGCTGCACAAGTAGAATTGACAGTTCGTCAATGAGGTGATCAATGCAACTGACTGGGAACATGCATGAACGACCCACACCAGACAGACAATTACATGTAGCTGGCTAGCACCGCCACACATGTGAGTCGAGACAGAGTTAGCATTTGGCGCTAAAAGTTAAAGTGGTGCATTCATATGTCCCTTTCCTCCATGTTAAAATGTGACATTTTAACGTGGAGGAAATGACAATAAACACAAGGTGATCGTTAACATGAAGAAACAAAGAGCTAGCATTAGCACATTAGCCATGTGGTTTGTTTTCCCTTGGGATAAGCTCATCTCATTGACTGGGGCCATTTAAAATAGGTCAAATTCACAGTGCAACAACCTTCACCTCCCTGTGGGAATAGTGTCGTTTGAAATGAACCATAACAGACACACATGGAAGCAACGGCAGATGTTGCCGTCTCTTCCCAGACTCTGTGGTGAAACGGAGGGGAAAAAGCAATGTCCCTCCATTAAACATCTTTCTGTTGACCGGGCAGCCAGGGATTTAACCCAGACACTGGCTGACTACACACAGACACTGGCTGACTACACACAGACACTGGCTGACTACACACAGACACTGGCTGACTACACACAGACACTGGCTGACTACACACAGGACTTAAGCCCAGCTCCATTTCCCCTCCACGTCTCTCCAGCATATGGAAACAACCTTGGGCCATTAGTGTTTTAGTGGTGGTAGTGGAACATGCTTACCTTAGTAGAAAAACCCATGAAGTCTCTCTGCTTCTCCTCCATCCACTTTCATTGAATAAACAGGGCCATCTGGGGATCAAAGGCTCCCTGCATGTGCTGTTTTAACAGACAAGAGATTCTCCACCTACCAGTCGGTAGCTGTTAAAGCCAAAAGGTGTTAGAATTTCCACAATCTGTTTCCCTTTTCACAGCTTGTCAGCTTCTCTTTGGCTTTGTTTACTGTGCATTCAGGCTCTCGTAAAACACTTGGGCGCACCCAGCCCCCTGTTGTTGGGAAGGATTGACAACAAGTATGAGATCATAGCTGTCTGCTCGAGCCAAATTGGAGTGAGCCACCTTGGAGGACATTTTGATGGCGCTGTTATTGAAATAGTATGACCAGGTACTCAGATGAATGCTACTGCACTTTTCGGTGCAATACGGTAAGGGCAGCTTTTTTGCATTGTCCAAATGGGTCTCCATGGTGGTTGTGTCTGTAGTTCTCCTCCTCCAGACTGAAGCAGGACTTTGGGTACGTAAGGAGTGAGCCTAAAGGGATTACAGAACACAGACACTGCAACCTAATATGACATTGACGTATGTGATGTCACTGTGGAAGGACAGAAATCACATCAATGCTCCGGGTAACTACGTTATAGGAAGTAGCTGGCCACACTGAAGCCTGCTGTTTTCATCAACTCTGATTGGTTCTGACCTGTTGTTGGAGGCTGTTGTT
This sequence comes from Oncorhynchus mykiss, assembly GCF_057628025.1. Taxonomy (NCBI): domain Eukaryota; kingdom Metazoa; phylum Chordata; class Actinopteri; order Salmoniformes; family Salmonidae; genus Oncorhynchus; species Oncorhynchus mykiss. The sequence goes on from NC_143047.1 coordinate 39,533,966, forward strand.
GATACACTGCCTCTGTTCCATACTGGAGAAGAGTGTGTGTGGATGATGAATGGTATATTAACAGGATTGGTGATAGAGAGTTTAGAATGGTATAGTAACAGGATTGGTTATAGAGAGTTTAGAATGGTATATTAATAGGATTGGTGATAGAGAGTTTAGAGTTTAGAATGGTATAGTAACAGGATTGGTGATAGAGAGTTTAGAGTTTAGAATGGTATAGTAACAGGATTGGTTATAGAGAGTTTAGAGTTTAGAATGGTATAGTAACAGGATTGGTGATAGAGAGTTTAGAATGGTATATTAACAGGATTGGTGATAGAGAGTTTAGAGTTTAGAATGGTATAGTAACAGGATTGGTGATAGAGAGTTTAGAATGGTATATTGACAGGATTGGTGATAGAGAGTTTAGAATGGTATAGTAACAGGATTGGTGATAGAGAGTTTAGAATGGTATAGTAACAGGATTGGTGATAGAGAGTTTAGAATGGTATATTAACAGGATTGGTTATAGAGAGTTTAGAATGGTATAGTAACAGGATTGGTGATAGAGAGTTTAGAATGGTATAGTAACAGGATTGGTGATAGAGAGTTTAGAATGGTATATTAACAGGATTGGTGATAGAGAGTTTAGAGTTTAGAATGGTATAGTAACAGGATTGGTGATAGAGAGTTTAGAATGGTATATTGACAGGATTGGTGATAGAGAGTTTAGAATGGTATAGTAACAGGATTGGTGATAGAGAGTTTAGAATGGTATAGTAACAGGATTGGTGATAGAGAGTTTAGAATGGTATATTAACAGGATTGGTTATAGAGAGTTTAGAATGGTATAGTAACAGGATTGGTGATAGAGAGTTTAGAATGGTATAGTAACAGGATTGGTGATAGAGAGTTTAGAATGGTATAGTAACAGGATTGGTGATAGAGAGTTTAGAATGGTATAGTAACAGGATTGGTTATAGAGAGTTTAGAATGGTATATTAACAAGATTGGTGATAGAGAGTTTAGAGTTTAGAATGGTATAGTAACAGGATTGGTTATAGAGAGTTTAGAATGGTATAGTAACAGGATTGGTGATAGAGAGTTTAGAGTTTAGAATGGTATAGTAACAGGATTGGTGATAGAGAGTTTAGAATGGTATAGTAACAGGATTGGTGATAGAGAACTTAGAATTAGAAACGTGTTTTAGGTGATTTGTACCAGAGTGCAGAAAATGTATTGATTTCATACATAGTTAAAATATAAACTGAACAAAAATATAGATGCAACATGTAACAATTTCAAAGATTTTACTGAGTTACAGTTCAAAGAAGGAAATCAGTCAATTGAAATCAATTCATTAGTCCCTCATCTATGGATTTCACATGACTGGGAATACAGATAACCTTAAAAAAAAGGTAGGGGCGTGGATCAGAAAACCAGTCAGTATCTGGTGTGAACACCATTTGCCTCATGCAGCGTGACACCTCACCTTCACATAGAGTTGATCAGGCTGTTGGTTGTGGCCTTTGGAATTGTGTCCCACTCCTCTTCAACAGCTGTGCAAAGTTACTGGATATTGGCGGGAACTGGAACACGTCGTACACGTCAATTCAGAGCATCCCAAACATGCTCAATGGGTAACATGTCTGGTGAGTGTGCAGGCCATGGAAGAACTGGGACATTTTCAGTTTACAGGAATTGTGGACAGATCTTTGCGACATGGGGCCGTACATTATCATGCTGAAACATGAGGTGATGGTGGTGGATGAATGGCACAACAATGGGCCTCAGGACCTCGTCACGGTATCTCTGTGCAATCAAATTGCCATTAATAAAACGCAATTGTGTTCGTTGTCCGTAGCTTATGCCCATACTATAACCCCACCTCCACCATGGAACACTTTGTTTACAACATTGACATCAGTGCAGAAATTCTTTGTTTGTGCAAAGCCACAGTTTCATCAGCTGTCTGGGTGGCTGGTCTCCCTCAAAACATGAGACATCGGTGGCATTGTGTTGTGAGACAAAACTGCATATTTTAGAGTGGGCTTTTACTGTCCCCAGCACAAGGTGCACCTGTATAATGAGCATGTTGTTTAATCAGCTTCTTGATATGCCACACCTGTCCGGTGGATGGATTATCTTGAAAAGGAGAAATGATAACTAACAGAGATGTAAACTACTTTGTTCACCACATTTTAGATAAACACGTTTTTTGTGAGTCTGGAACATTTCTGGGATATTTTCTTTCCGCTCATGAAACATGGGACCAACACATTACATGTTGCGTTTATATTTTTGTTCAATGTAATTAAATTGTCTCTCTCTCTTTCTCTCCCCCTCTCTGTTCTAAGACCAAACAGCACGGTAGATGGACTAGCTAGAGTTGTTTTTTCAAGACAAACCCTGGAAGCCATGGGTAAGGGTGTGAGAATACGGTTGGGTGTGGTTATTGGCGGCTGTGCCCAGGCAGATGGTCCGAAGCTGGGCCAGAGTCTGTCCATGTCTGGACCCCCTTCATCCTTCCTTCCTCCCTATTCCACCCCTCTTCCTCCTACTCCACCGCTCTTTGTCCTACCCCACTGCTCTCCCTCCGACTCCACCCCTCTTCCTCCGACTCCACCCCTCTTTCTCCTACTCCACCTCTCTTCCTCCTGCTCCACTCCTCTTCCTCCGACTCCAGCCCTCTTCCTCCTGCTCCACTCCCCTTCCTCCTGCTCCACCCCTCTTCCTCCTGCTCCACCCCTCTTCATCCACCCCTCTTCCTCCTACTCCACCCCTCTTCCTCCACCCCTATTCCTCCTGCACCACCCCTCTTCCTCCACCTCTATTCCTCCTGCTCCACTCCTCTTCCTCCTGCTCCACCCCTCTTCCTCCACCCCTCTTCCTCCTGCTCCACCCCTCTTCCTCCACCCCTCTTCTTCCTGCTCCACCCCTCTTCCTCCACCCCTCTTCCTGCTACTCCACCCCTCTTCCTCCACCCCTCTTCCTCCTACACCACCCCTCTTCCTCCACCCCTCTTCCTCCTGCTCCTGCTCCACTCCTCTTCCTCCTACTCCACCCCTCTTCCTTCTACTCCACCCCTCTTCCTCCTGCTCCACTCATCTTCCCCCTACTCCACCTCTCTTCCTCCTACTCCATCTCTCTTCCTCCTACTCCACCCTCTTCTTCCTACTCCACTCCTCTTCCTCCTACTCCACCCCTCTTCCTCCTGCTCCACCCCTCTTCCTCATACTCCACCTCTCTTCCTCCTACAACACCCCTCTTCCTCCTGCTCCACTCCTCTTCCTCCTGCTCCTCCCCTCTTCCTCCGCCCCTCTTCCTCCTACTCCACCCCTCTTCCTTCACTCCTCTTCCTCCTACTCCACCTCTCTTCCTCCTGCTCCACTCCTCTTCCTCCTACTCCACCCCTCTTCCTCCTACTCCACCTCTCTTCCTCCTGCTCCACTCCTCTTCCTCCTGCTCCACCCCTCTTCCTCCTACTCCACCCCTCTTCCTCCTGCTCCCCCCTTCTTCCTCCACCCCCCTTCCTCCTACTCCACTCCTCTTCCTCCTGCTCCACCCCTCTTCCTCCTACTCCACCCCTCTTCCTCCTGCTCCCCCCTTCTTCCTCCACCCCCCTTCCTCCTGCTCCACCCCTCTTCCTCCATCCCCTTCCTCCTGCTCCACCCCTCTTCCTCCACCCCTCTTCCTCCTACACCACCCTTCTTCCTCCACCTCTATTCCTCCTGCTCCACTCCTCTTCCTCCTGCTCCACCCCTCTTCCTCCACCCCTCTTCCTCCTGTTCCACCCCTCTTCCTCCATCCCTCTTCCTCCTACTCCACCCCTCTTCCTCCACCTCTCTTCCTGCTACTCCACCGCTCTTTGTCCTACACCACTGCTCTCCCTCGACTCCCCCCTCTTCCTCCTCCTCCTCCCTCCACTCTTCTTCCTCCTACTCCCCCCTCTTCCTCCTCCTCTACCAATCCACTCCAGCCTGTAGAGTCAGGCTCAGGCTGTCCATTGACACAGACATGCAGGAATGCCTGGCATACAAATTCCCCACTACATTGCACTTTAAAGCAGATTGTCTCGTCCCGTTTGGAAATGGCCCCTTATTTTTCCAGGCTTGTGGAAAGGCTCTGTCAGATGGTGGATGTGAATTAGCCTGCTGAGGAGCTTTTTATAACGTTAGAAAAGATGGGCTGAACTGCTGAAGGCTATTGGGGTGGAGCGAAGAGAGGAGAGGAGAGGAGAGGAGAGGAGAGGAGAGGAGATGAAGATGGTGTACGTCAAATCAGTATGAATCATCAATATTAGTCTTAGTCAATGTTGTGCATGTCCATTATAGTTGTGACAGCTGGCTTCACTATAATAGGTGATTGTGATATGGGAATACCACCCATGTACCAATTTGAAGAACATATGCGTCTAATATCAAGGTTGATCCGTGATCTAGGATCCAGGATCTTTGTTGATGTTATAGCTCATGGTACTTAACAGCTGTCCCGGTGCTCAAATAGCAGTGATGGATGTCAAGATATTATAGCTGATGAAAAAGCTGCTTCCTCTCTTTGCGTCTTGGGCACTGTGCCACCAACAGGGCTTTCTCAATTTGAACGGCTGCCCAGAAGGTTTTCATTTCACACCAGGTTATCCATGGTTGGACCTGGTGGTGTGGCACTGTGGTATAGTTGGCACTGTGTTATGTCTAGTGTTAACCCACCTAAACTCATCAACTAGAAGTATGAAAAACAACCACAAACAATCTATTGGGATGGGTCACTGAAACCCATATGTTTTAAAGTGTAAACACACTTTTCTTTACTTCTGCAATTTTTATAGATTTGTTTTCTAAAACAATTACTCAATGCAAGTACAATATTCCATTAATAAATCCACACAGGCCTCCTCTCCACACCTGCTCTGTCCATCCTCTAAGAACCTCCCCACCTTTAATCCATCCTTCTATCCTTCCATCTGTTGAACTCTCTATGCTCATTACCCTGAGCACACTAATGACCCTGGCCAACCAGGGAGGAGAGGAGAAGAGACACACAAAGACAAACAGCTCCCTCGGGTCACATATCTGTCAGTCAGATAAACAAGGACACTAAAGTGGTAGGGCAAGGCAGGGAGGAAGAGGACGCTAGTACATATCAGTGTGTTTGTGTGTAATGGAGGGGGCGATATGGTGGGGGGTTGTGTGTGTGGAGTGAGGGAGGTATAGGGGTTGTGTGTGTGGAGGGGGGTGTGGGGGTTGTGTGTGTGGAGGGGGGTGTAGGGGTTGTGTGGGTGGGTGGTGGGGGGGTTGTGTGTGTGGAGGGGGGTGTAGGGGTTGTGTGTGTGGAGGGGGTGTGGGGGTTGTGTGTGAGTGGGGGGATGGGAGTGAAAACTATAGCCTGAAGATAGCTCTGTCCTTCACCGGTTCACACACAGTTCCACTCCAATGAAGACTGTACTATAATCCTCTAATGAAGACTGTACTCTAATCCTCTAATGAAGACTCTGTACTATAATCCTCTAATGAAGACTGTACTATAATCCTCTAATGAAGACTGTACTATAATCCTCTAATGAAGACTCTGTACTATAATCCTCTAATGAAGACTGTACTATAATCCTCTAATGAAGACTGTTCTATAATCCTCTAATGAAGACTCTGTACTCTAATCCTCTAATGAAGACTCTGTACTATAATCCTCTAATGAAGACTCTGTACTCTAATCCTCTAATGAAGACTCTGTACTCTAATCCTCTAATGAAGACTGTACTATAATCCTCTAATGAAGACTCTGTACTCTAATCCTCTAATGAAGACTCTGTACTCTAATCCTCTAATGAAGACTGTACTATAATCCTCTAATGAAGACTGTACTATAATCCTCTAATGAAGACTCTGTACTATAATCCTCTAATGAAGACTGTACTATAATCCTCTAATGAAGACTCTGTACTCTAATCCTCTAATGAAGACTGTTCTATAATCCTCTAATGAAGACTGTACTATAATCCTCTAATGAAGACTGTACTCTAATCCTCTAATGAAGACTCTGTACTCTAATCCTCTAATGAAGACTATGTACTATAATCCTCTAATGAAGACTGTACTATAATCCTCTAATGAAGACTCTGTACTATAATCCTCTAATGAAGACTCTGTACTCTAATCCTCTAATGAACACTCTGTACTCTAATCCTCTAATGAAGACTCTGTACTCTAATCCTCTAATGAAGACTCTGTACTATAATCCTCTAATGAAGACTGTACTCTAATCCTCTAATGAAGACTCTGTACTCTAATCCTCTAATGAAGACTCTGTACTATAATCCTCTAATGAAGACTGTACTATAATCCTCTAATGAAGACTGTACTATAATCCTCTAATGAAGACTGTACTATAATCCTCTAATGAAGACTGTACTCTAATCCTCTAATGAAGACTGTACTATAATCCTCTAATGAAGACTGTACTATAATCCTCTAATGAAGACTGTACTATAATCCTCTAATGAAGACTGTACTATAATCCTCTAATGAAGACTGTACTATAATCCTCTAATGAAGACTGTACTATAATCCTCTAATGAAGACTGTACTCTAATCCTCTAATGAAGACTGTACTATAATCCTCTAATGAAGACTGTACTATAATCCTCTAATGAAGACTGTACTATAATCCTCTAATGAAGACTCTGTACTCTAATCCTCTAATGAAGACTGTACTATAATCCTCTAATGAAGACTGTACTATAATCCTCTAATGAAGACTGTACTATAATCCTCTAATGAAGACTGTACTATAATCCTCTAATGAAGACTGTACTCTAATCCTCTAATGAAGACTCTGTACTCTAATCCTCTAATGAAGACTCTGTACTATAATCCTCTAATGAAGACTGTACTATAATCCTCTAATGAAGACTCTGTACTCTAATCCTCTAATGAAGACTCTGTACTCTAATCCTCTAATGAAGACTGTACTCTAATCCTCTAATGAAGACTCTGCACTCTAATCCTCTAATGAAGACTGTACTATAATCCTCTAATGAAGACTCTGTACTCTAATCCTCTAATGAAGACTCTGCACTCTAATCCTCTAATGAAGACTGTACTATAATCCTCTAATGAAGACTCTGTACTATAATCCTCTAATGAAGACTCTGTACTATAATCCTCTAATGAAGACTCTGTACTCTAATATTTTATTTTGTGCTTGACACCTTGTGAGACAAAGTGTACTATCCACACAGAGGAGTCTTGTGAGACAAAGTGTACTATCCACACAGAGGAGTCTTGTGAGACAAAGTGTACTATCCACACAGAGGAGTCTTGTGAGACAAAGTGTACTATCCACACAGAGGAGTCTTGTGAGACAAAGTGTACCATCCACACAGAGGAGTCTTGTGAGACAAAGTGTACTATCCACACAGAGGAGTCTGTGAGACAAAGTGTATTATCCACACAGAGGAGTCTTGTGAGACAAAGTGTACTATCCACACAGAGGAGTCTTCTGAGACAAAGTGTACTATCCACACAGAGGAGTCTTGTGAGACAAAGTGTACTATCCACACAGAGGAGTCTTGTGAGACAAAGTGTACTATCCACACAGAGGAGTCTGTGAGACAAAGTGTACTATCCACACAGAGGAGTCTTGTGAGACAAAGTGTACTATCCACACAGAGGAGTCTTGTGAGACAAAGTGTACTATCCACACAGAGGAGTCTTGTGAGACAAAGTGTACTATCCACACAGAGGAGTCTTGTGAGACAAAGTGTACTATCCACACAGAGGAGTCTTGTGAGACAAAGTGTACTATCCACACAGAGGAGTCTTGTGAGACAAAGTGTACTATCCACACAGAGGAGTCTTGTGAGACAAAGTGTACTATCCACACAGAGGAGTCTGTGAATAAACTACATTCTGTGCTGCGTACATCAAACAGCCATACCCTGTCTACCACATAGTTCTTCCAACACAATACTGCAAGTATAGCGAGTTCTGCTTGTTTTTCATCCCTGCTGGTAGTGGAGTTGAGATTGTACCTTTAGGATAGTGGGGAGTAGGGTGTTTAGACTGATCCAGAGCTGACAGACAGTTGAGATTGTACCTTTAGGATAGTGGGGAGTAGGGTGGTTAGACTGATCCAGGGCTGACAGACAGTTGAGATTGTACCTTTAGGATAGTGGGGAGTAGGGTGTTTAGACTGATCCAGAGCTGACAGACAGTTGAGATTGTACCTTTAAGATAGTGGGGAGTAGGGTGGTTAGACTGATCCAGAGCTGACAGACAGTTGAGATTGTACCTTTAGGATAGTGGGGAGTAGGGTGTTTAGACTGATCCAGAGCTGACAGACAGTTGAGATTGTACCTTTAGGATAGTGGGGAGTAGGATGGTTAGACTGATCCAGAGCTGACAGACAGTTGAGATTGTACCTTTAGGATAGTGGGGAGTAGGGTGGTTAGACTGATCCAGAGCTGACAGCCAGTTGAAAGGTAATCTGAGTCTAAAGACTGTGTAGTGTGTCTGGGTGAAAGGAGTCTGTCTCCTGGACAACAGTCTGGTGGTTAGACAGAGGGCATTGATTATGTTCTCTCTCTGCTGAAGCCTGTGGAGAACTGTTCTGTGTCTGTCACTCTGTCTGTGGTCTGTGTTCTGTGTCTGAGTCACTCTGTCAGTGGTCTGTGTTCTGTGTCTGAGTCACTCTGTCAGTGGTCTGTGTTCTGTGTCTGTCACTCTGTCAGTGGTCTGTGTTCTGTGTCTGAGTCACTCAGTAAGTGGTCAGAGAAGAGAACTGTTCTGTGTCTGAGTCACTCTGTCAGTGGTCTGTGTTCTGTGTCTGAGTCACTCTGTCAGTGGTCTGTGTTCTGTGTCTGTCACTCTGTCAGTGGTCTGTGTTCTGTGTCTGAGTCACTCAGTAAGTGGTCAGAGAAGAGAACTGTTCTGTGTCTGAGTCACTCTGTCAGTGGTCTGTGTTCTGTGTCTGAGTCACTCTGTCAGTGGTCTGTGTTCTGTGTCTGTCACTCTGTCAGTGGTCTGTGTTCTGTGTCTGAGTCACTCTGTCAGTGGTCAGAGATGAGACTGTTCTGTGTCTGAGTCACTCTGTCAGTGGTCAGAGAAGAGACTGTTCTGTGTCTGAGTCACTCTGCCAGTGGTCAGAGATGAGACTGTTCTGTGTCTGAGTCACTCTGTCAGTGGTCAGAGAAGAGACTGTTCTGTGTCTGAGTCACTTAGTCAGTGGTCAGAGATGAGACTCTTCTGTGTCTGAGTCACTCTGTCAGTGGTCTAGAGATGAGACTGTTCTGTGTCTGAGTCACTCAGTCAGTGGTCAGAGATGAGACTGTTCTGTGTCTGAGTCACGCTGTCCTTCTCTCTCTCTCCCTCTCTCTCTCTCTCTCTCTCTCTCTCTCTCTCTCCCTCTCTCTCTCTCTCTCTCTCTCTCTCTCTCTCCCTCTCTCTCTCTCTCTCTCTCTCTCTCTCTCTCCCTCTCTTTCCCTCTCTTTCCCTCTCCCCCTCTTTCCCCCTCACAGCCAGCCAGCTAATCTCTGTATGCTCCAAAAAGCAGGAGGCTGGAAATCCTCTGGGAGAGAGACATGCACAAAGATCATTATTAATTGAGAGCACTCCTCCTGTGGTTTTTGGATGGCAGAACTGATGTGTGGACTTATAAAATACCTTGTGTACCTGTGTGTGTGTGTGTGTGTGTGTGTGTGTGTGTGTGTGTGTGTGTGTGTGTGTGTGTGTGTGTGTGTGTGTGTGTGTGTGTGTGTGTGTGTGTGTGTGTGTGTACACTTTTCTGTCTTGCTCAGCATAGCACTGGCACTACACAGCTATACTGTGACATGAAATAAACCCACCTATATATTAAATGGACATTCCCCAAAGGAATGATGTATGATGCATTTGTAGGATAACCAGCCAGGACTGTTTGTAGGATAACCAGCCAGGACTGTTTGTAGGATAACCAGCCAGGACTGTTTGTAGGATAACCAGCCAGGACTGTTTGTAGGATAACCAGCCAGGACTGTTTGTAGGATAACCAGCCAGGACTGTTTGTAGGATAACCAGCCAGGACTGTTTGTAGGATATCCAGCCAGGACTGTTTGTAGGATAACCAGCCAGGACTGTTTGTAGGATAACCAGCCAGGACTGTTTGTAGGATAACCAGCCAGGACTGTTTGTAGGATAACCAGCCAGGACTGTTTGTAGGATAACCAGCCAGGACTGTTTGTAGGATAACCAGCCAGGACTGTCCCTGGAGGCAGTGGGTAGTGGATGCCTGTTCAGCCCACTCCTCACTGCACAACTGCACTGTTAGGTGCAATCGGGTGTCTCTGTGGCTCCTTGCTGTGTCCTGTACATGTGGCTGTGGGTACTTTGATCTCCATTAACACCCGTTTCTGTGAGCCTGTGGAGGAGGTGGGGGCTTTCCTCTCCTCTCCTCAGCCATTAGCATTAACCAGAGCAGCTCCATCTGCTGCCATTATTGCTGAGTCACTTCCTGCCTGCCACATCACATAACAGCAGGAATGGCTCTGTCTTCACAACATACAGTTACAGCACATGGCTGCAGAAACACCCACAGACCTGGCTCCTGTCCTGTCTACCCCCAGGCCCAGGGTCAACTATAACACACTACAGACCTGGCTCCTGTCCTGTCTACCCCCAGGCCCAGGGTCAACTATAACACACTACAGACCTGGCTCCTGTCCTGTCTACCCCCAGGCCCAGGGTCAACTATAACACTACAGACCTGGCTCCTGTCCTGTCTACCCCCAGGCCCAGGGTCAACTATAACACACTACAGACGTGGCTCCTGTCCTGTCTACCCCCATGCCCAGGGTCAACTATAACACACTACAGACCTGGCTCCTGTCCTGTCTACCCCCAGGCCCAGGGTCAACTATAACACTACAGACCTGGCTCCTGTCCTGTCTACCCCCAGGCCCAGGGTCAACTATAACACTACAGACCTGGCTCCTGTCCTGTCTACCCCCAGGCCCAGGGTCAACTATAACACTACAGACCTGGCTCCTGTCCTGTCTACACCCAGCCCCAGGGTCAACTATAACACTACAGACCTGGCTCCTGTCCTGTCTACCCCCAGGCCCAGGGTCAACTATAACACTACAGACCTGGCTCCTGTCCTGTCTACCCCCAGGCCCAGGGTCAACTATAACACTACAGACCTGGCTCCTGTCCTGTCTACCCCCAGCCCCAGGGTCAACTATAACACTACAGACCTGGCTCCTGTCCTGTCTACCCCCAGCCCCAGGGTCAACTATAACACTACAGACCTGGCTCCTGTCCTGTCTACCCCCAGCCCCAGGGTCAACTATAACACTACAGACCTGGCTCCTGTCCTGTCTACCCCCAGGGTCAACTATAACACTACAGACCTGGCTCCTGTCCTGTCTACCCCCAGACCCAGGGTCAACTATAACACTACAGACCTGGCTCCTGTCCTGTCTACCCCCAGGCCCAGGGTCAACTATAACACTACAGACCTGGCTCCTGTCCTGTCTACCCCCAGGCCCAGGGTCAACTATAACACTATAGACCTGGCTCCTGTCCTGTCTACCCCCAGGCCCAGGGTCAACTATAACACTACAGACCTGGCTCCTGTCCTGTCTACCCCCAGGCCCAGGGTCAACTATAACATACTCAAGTGTGGGGTGACTATATAAAGATAGCAGTCATATGGGGATATGCAGGACAGTTGGGGTATATTTCATGTGTATGGGTCTAGGTAGCACTATGTTCAGAGAGCTTCTTGACACTGTCATGGGGATTGATGGCAATTTTACTGTGGGGTGGCAGGTTAGCCTAGTGGTTAGAGCGTTGGACTAGTAACCAGAAGGTTGCAAGTTCAAATCCCTGAGCTGACAAGGTACAAATCTGTCGTTCTGCCCCACTGTTCCTAGGCTGTCATTGAAAATAAGAATTTGTTCTTAACTGACTTGCCTAGTTAAATAAAGGTAAAAAAAAAAAAAATGGTCATAACAGCTAATGCTATTAAGATTTTGGGATAGATGAATATGTTTCAAAGAGGTTGATTAGAATCCATCCATGGATAAACACGCACGCAGGCATGGACACACGTGTATTTCCCCGACCTAGCCTCAGACCAATATGAACAGAGTATGCTGAGCATACTGAGTAGAATAAGTCCATGGACCTCAAAGCCCTACTGTCTGTGTTGGCTCAAATGGCCTTTACATAAACCCATTGTGGTCTTGTCATGCTCAACATATCAAAAAATGTCACCATTTACAGCATTCATACCAGATACTACAGATGTACAATCTTAATTTGATCACCCTGTCGCAAGAGAACGGCTTCTGAAGGTAGTAATTTTCACTTTCATAAATGTATTAACCCCTACAAAAATGTCCATGAATTATAATCCACATCATAATTCACATTTCCTGTTGCTGCAGGATTATTTTCCTGTTGTAGCAAACTGGCTCAAAGTATGATCCTGCATCTGTAGTTCATGTGAAAGGCCCTATGTAGTCACTGACTGAGGTGGCAGCCAAAAGAACCAGCGGGATGTCACTGTTCTGTGATATTTAGTCCATGTGCCGAGGAGTGAATGTCATCGGAACTGACAAAACACCCATGTGGCCCGGGGAAGGGAGGAATAGCTAATAGCCCTTAGCGAGCTTCACAAAGACGGCTCGACGGGCAGGGTGAGGAGAGCGACAGCAGCCCTGGGGGGGATCTCTTTCTCTCTTTTTACGCTTAGCTCGTTGGTTTCCGACAGACCCACTTCCTCTATTGGCAACGGCATAGAGAGGATTGATCAGCACATCCTTAGCCATTCAGTTGAATTGTGGCAATTTTCCAGATGAATTGTGAAGCGACAGCTTCTGGAAACTGTCATACAGTCTTTGGACCTGGTCTTTGGACCTGGCGAGTAGAGCTGCCAATATCACATAGACTGCAGCTGAGTAATATTGGATTGGAATTTCATGGAGAAATTTACTTCCTTTGTGCATGACAGGATGTCATAGCAGGAAACTGTCAGCCGTTGGAGTAATACTGGGATGATTCAGGAACAATAGGATTCTGATAGTCTTGATGTTTTACTGGGATGATTCAGAAACAATAGGATTCTGATAGTCTTGATGTTTTACTGGGATGATTCAGGACCAATAGGATTCTGATAGTCTTGAGATTTTACTGGGATGATTCAGGAACAATAGGATTCTGATAGTTTTGAGGTTTTACTGGGATGATTCAGGAACAATAGGATTCTGATAGTCTTGAGATTTTACTGGGATGATTCAGGACCAATAGGATTCTGATAGTCTTGAGATTTTACTGGGATGATTCAGGAACAATAGGATTCTGATAGTCTTGAGGTTTTACTGGGATGATTCAGGACCAATAGGATTCTGATAGTTTTGAGGTTTTACTGGGATGATTCAGGAACAATAGGATTCTGATAGTTTTGAGGTTTTACTGGGATGATTCAGGAACAATAGGATTCTGATAGTTTTGAGGTTTTACTGGGATGATTCAGGAACAATAGGATTCTGATAGTCTTGAGGTTTTACTGGGATGATTCAGGAACAATAGGATTCTGATAGTCCTGAGGTTTTACTGGGATGATTCAGGACCAATAGGATTCTGATAGTCTTGAGGTTTTTCAGGAAGGAACAGAGACTACAGTAAGGCAGAAACAGTGACTGCAGGCAAAAACTCAATAAACACAGAGTGCCCCCCCCCCCCCCCCCCCACATAAACACATAAACACAAAAGAACAAAGCCAAGACAAAAACCTACTGTGAACCTGTGGGAATCCTATACTGGAGGTGTTCCAGTACCCATCTTCCCTACAGACCCAGGGAGAGAAGTGCCTATAAAAGCACAGAGGAATCACACATTGAAATACCAGACAGTGTAAGGTTTGCGGACGGTGTGAGCCCTACGCCTTCCCCAGCATCATGACCTGTAGCTATGGTGAAATCCGCTCCCCTACGCACACCTCCCCTCAAACAGACCAAGATCCACAAAATGGTCCAGGCCAGGTGTCACATCCACAAAATGGTCCTGAGGGGCCAGGTGTCACATCCACAAAATGGTCCTGAGAGGCCAGATGTCACGTCCACAAAATGGTCCTGAGAGGCCAGGTGTCACATCCACAAAATGTCCCTGAGAGGCCAGGTGTTGGTCATTATATCCTGATGAAGACAGCTTGGCTGTCGAAACGTTGGTATTAAATTTTTGCATCTGAGCTCCAAGAGTGTGCGGCTCTCTTTTATTTTCAAGCCACGAGGTGTTGGACCTGCAGGTATACATTCAATACACCCATGATCAAAGATCTCAGACATCAAAGCCATTTGACTGGAGGCTAACATACCAAGAGAATACAGTCTGGGACAGATAGGGTTTTTGAGTAAATATAGTAGTATATATATAGTATTCATAAATTAAATCAACCACAAGCATGGATTGTATTGTACATGGATGCTGCACACTATATTTTTATGTTGTCCAGAGTCCAGAGTACATGGCAACCAGTTGAGGAATAGCGACAAAATCACACAGGCATGCTAGTGGAAAGATAAGTCATCCATCTTGTCAAATCAAATCAAATCAAATCAAATTTTATTTGTCACATACACATGGTTAGCAGATGTTAATGCGAGTGTAGCGAAATGCTTGTGCTTCTAGTTCCGACAATGCAGTAATAACCAACAAGTAATCTAACTAACAATTCCAAAACTACTGTCTTGTACACAGTGTAAGGGGATAAAGAATATGTACATAAGGATATATGAATGAGTGATGGTACAGAGCAGCATAGGCAAGATACAGTAGATGGTATCGAGTACAGTATATACATATGAGATGAGTATGTAAACAAAGTGGCATAGTTAAAGTGGCTAGTGATACATGTATTACATAAGGATACAGTCGATGATATAGAGTACAGTATATACGTATGCATATGAGATGAATAATGTAGGGTAAGTAACATTATATAAGGTAGCATTGTTTAAAGTGGCTAGTGATATATTTACATCATTTCCCATCAATTCCCATTATTAAAGTGGCTGGAGTTGAGTCAGTGTCAGTGTGTTGGCAGCAGCCACTCAATGTTAGTGGTGGCTGTTTAACAGTCTGATGGCCTTGAGATAGAAGCTGTTTTTCAGTCTCTCGGTCCCAGCTTTGATGCACCTGTACTGACCTCGCCTTCTGGATGATAGCGGGGTGAACAGGCAGTGGCTCGGGTGGTTGATGTCCTTGATGATCTTTATGGCCTTCCTGTGACATCGGGTGGTGTAGGTGTCCTGGAGGGCAGGTAGTTTGCCCCCGGTGATGCGTTGTGCAGACCTCACCACCCTCTGGAGAGCCTTACGGTTGAGGGCGGAGCAGTTGCCGTACCAGGCGGTGATACAGCCCGCCAGGATGCTCTCGATTGTGCATCTGTAGAAGTTTGTGAGTGCTGTTGGTGACATGCCGAATTTCTTCAGCCTCCTGAGGTTGAAGAGGCGCTGCTGCGCCTTCTTCACAATGCTGTCTGTGTGAGTGGACCAATTCAGTTTGTTTGTGATGTGTATGCCGAGGAACTTAAAACTTGCTACCCTCTCCACTACTGTTCCATCGATGTGGATAGGGGGGTGTTCCCTCTGCTGTTTCCTGAAGTCCACAATCATCTCCTTAGTTTTGTTGACGTTGAGTGTGAGGTTATTTTCCTGACACCACACTCCGAGGGCCCTCACCTCCTCCCTGTAGGCCGTCTCGTCGTTGTTGGTAATCAAGCCTACCACTGTTGTGTCGTCCGCAAACTTGAGAGAGATATAATCAAAATCTCCATTTGGATCTGTTGTATTTAATCACTAGGTACTCTGTATTAGAGTAATCTGTTGTATTTAATGACTTGGTAGTCTTTATTACAGTGATCTGTTGTATTTAATGACTAGGTGCTCTGCATTAGAGTAATCTGTTGTAGTTAATGACTAGGTACTCTGCATTAGAGTAATCTGTTGTATTTAATCACTAGGTACTCTGTATTACAGTAATATGTTGTATTTAATGACTAGGTACTCTATATTACAGT